>NW_025158214.1:0-1492 GCF_004010195.1 Chiloscyllium plagiosum
CTCCCACTCTCTCTCCCTCTCCCTGTTCAGAGGAAGAAAGAGGCTTATGTAAAGATGAGACATGAAGTTTCAGTTAGGTGCTTGAGAGTTATAAATTAGCCAGGAAGGACCAAAAGAGAAAGCAAAGAAGGGCCAGGAGGGGCAGAGGATTTGAGTTCAGAAGTAGGAAAGTTTTTACTGCAGTTATTCAAGGCATTGTATCTGCAAATCGCTTTGGTCTCCCTATCGAAGAAAAAATATAGTTGCCATAGAGTGAATGTAGCACAGGGCCACTAGGTTGATCTTGATGATAGTAGAATCATCCCATGAGGAGAGACTCTGCCTGTATTCAATGGAGTTGAAAAGGATGAGAGGGGATTGAAATGTATCAGATTGAAATGTATCAAATTCTATCAAATCAAATGTATCAAATTGGGTGGGACGGTGGCTCAGTGGTTAGCACTGCTGACTCACAGCTCCGGTTTCCTCCCACAGTCCAAAGATGCACAGGTTAGGTGAATTGGCCATGCTAAATTGCCCGTAGTGTTAGGTGCATTAGTCAGGGGTAAATGTAGCAGAATGGGTCTGGATGGCTTGCTCTTCGGAGGGTCGGTGTGAACTTGCTGGACCGAAGGGCCTGTTTCCACACTGTAGGGAATCTCATCTCATCTCATCAAGTCTTTGGCAGGTCACGTCAAGGAAAACCTTAAAGCTTTCTATCAGTATATCAGGAATAAAAAAATGACTAAAATAAGATTAGGACCAGTCAAGGACAACAATGGGAAGTTGTGTGTGAAGTCTGAGGAGATAGGAGAGGCGTTAAATGAATATTTCTCATTCGTATTCACACTGGAAAAAGACAATGTTGTCGAGGAGAATACTGAGATCCAGATTATTAGACAAGACGGGATTGTGGTTCATAAGAGGAAGTGTTAGCAATTCTGGAAAGTGTGAAAATAGATAAGTCCCCTGGGTTGAATGGGATTTATTCTAGGATTCTCTGGGAAGCCAGGGAGGAGATTGCAGAGACTTTGGTTTTGATCTTTATATCGTCATTGTCTACAGGAATAGTGCCAGAAGACTGGAGGACAGTAAATATTGTCCCCTTGTTTGAGAAGGAGAGTAGAGACAACCCTGGTAATTATAGACCAGTGAGCCTTACTTTGATTGTGGATAAAGTGTTGGAGAAAGTTATAAGAGTTCAGATTTATAATCATCCTTCAATCATCCAGAAAGGATGAAGTTGATTAGGGCTAGTCAACATGGTTTTGTGAAGGGTAGATCGTGCCTCACAAACTTTATTCAGTTCTTTGAGAAGATGACCAAGCAGCAGATTAGGTGGTCAATGTGGTGTATATTGGTTTCAGTCAGGCTTTTGATAAGGGTCTCCATGATCGGCTATTGCACAAAATACGGAGGCACAGAAACATGGGATTGAGGGTGATTTAGCTTTTTGCTTCAGAAATTGGTGAGCTGTAAAGGTGGTGGTTGATGGGAAATGTTTATCCTGGAG
>NW_025158215.1:0-1492 GCF_004010195.1 Chiloscyllium plagiosum
GGTTTCCCTTCTGGGTAATGCTCTCATCACGCATCCGCAGTCATATCGCCGTCGTGCAAATATAAACTCAGCCTAAATTCCCACATTCTGTTTTTTCGAACAGTGATTTCGCTCAAAACACACAATTTCAACACTCGCAACGTTCAAACTTTAACAAAGTGCTCATAGATATATTTAGCGAACACCTCGAAGAAATTCTTCCAAACTTACTTGGGGTATTTCGGACTGAGTGCTCTTGAACTTTAAGTAAAAGGAAGGGAAATTTGCCTCGAGGCTGTGCAATGTGGAGAATTGTTCCCCATCTAAACTGATAGTGGTTGACCATCCCAGTGCTTCCCGATGCAGGGCTGCCCTGACCCACCGGGAAGTTTCTATGATAAACTGTCCCGGGAGCTTCCAGCCGTACCGTGACGTCATAGGGCGAGCCCCCGGTGATGGCCTGCAGCTGCTGTGACACAAGAACGATGCTGGCCCCGGAACATGAACACGAATTAGTTCATGAGTCACGTGGTACAGAATCATTCCATGGAATGTTCTTTCAACTTCACGGATTTATATATGAGAGGAGGTAAGTGGGCAGGGTTGCCCCTCGGGTACACTCTTCCTTCACTCTCAACACCCCACACCCACCTCCCATTGTCCCAAGGCACTTTCCCCTGCAACCGCTGAATGTGGAACACCTGCCCATTTACATGCTCTATCCTGAATATCCAAGGGCTCGAACATACCTTCCAGGTAACGCAGCACTTTACCTGCACATTTGCCACAACCGAGTCTACTGCATTCTTTGCTCACAGTGTGGTTTCCCCATCGTAGCATAAGCATAAACTGGGTGACTGCTTCGCAGAACATCTTGGTTCTGCCCGCAAATAAAAGGCCTTGAGCTTCTGGTTGCCTGTCACTTTAACACGCCACCCTGTTCCCTGGCCAACATCTCTGTCTCAGACATGCAGCAGTGTTCCAGCAAAGTTCAGCTGATGGAAGACCATTTTCCACTTGGCCAACATCTCTGTCTCAGACATGCAGCAGTGTTCCAGCAAAGTTCAGCTGATGGAAGACCATTTTCCACTTGGAGATCCTATAGCCCTCCAGTTTCAACATCGAGTTCAATATTGTTTGGACCCGAACTCCCCTATGCCCTTGACTCCTACCACACCCACACGAGGCCTTGTTATCACATCGTCTGCTGTTACACACGACTTATTGCAAGCCAGGAAGCGTCTCCATTAACAGTTAGTCACCCTACTATACAGTTTTTTATTCACTCCTTTGTCCCTTTAATGTTCTCCCTCTGAATTGGTGGCAAAGAATGCAACGTGGACTGATATCCCTGAGCCAGCTGTTTGTCCCATCTCGAGGAGCAGGGTTCTCTCCACTGGTGGATAATTAAACCATTTTGCTGTTGCGCTGACGTGAGGAGATTGTGTAAATATAAACTTTTCTAAATTCCCACCTTCCATTGGTCGAACTCTGAGTTCACTCTGAATCACAA
>NW_025158216.1:0-1492 GCF_004010195.1 Chiloscyllium plagiosum
ATGCCTTCTTGACCACTCTATCCACCTGTGCAGTTAACTGCAGGGTACAAAGGACCTGAACTCCCAGATCTCTCTTCTCATAAAGTTTACCTAAGGCTGTTCCGTTTACTGTATACTTGGCTCTGGAATTAGACTTCCCCAAATCATCACCACACATTTGCTTGAATGGAACACCATTTGCCACTTCTCCGCTCAACTCTTCTGTCTACCTATATTCCACTTCATTCTTTGACAGCCCCCTATGTTTTCTGGCTACTCCACCAATCTTTGTGTCATCTGTAAATGTAGTGGCGAGATACTGGGCTAGCAACCCTTGGAGATTGGAACATGGCAGTTGTTCATCTCATGCAGCAAGGAACCATGTTTGGATGCTTGTTCCCAGTGAAGTACCACTGTTTCCTGATGTAGATCAATAATTCAAACTTTTTTATTAGGAGTCATGATTTAGAAGTTTACTGACGATACATAGTCGTGTAGTTGACTATGATGAATAATGTCAGGGACCGCAGGGATGTATCCATCAGGTGGAAAGGAAAAATGGCGAATGGAATTGAATCCAGACTAATGAGTGGTAGTGAATTTGGGGAGTTGTAACAATAACAGTGAGGATTCTGAGTGGTGTACATGAACAAAGAGATCTTGGAGTGGACATTCACAGATCCCTGAAGATTGTTGGACAGGTAGATCAGTTGTTCGTGAGGTTTTTGGGTATTTTCTATTGTTGACCACAGACTGTGCATGATATTCGATCTTTAATAACCGCCAGTTTAGGAAACAACTAAAGGAATGAGCACAAGTCTGGTCCATGCAATAATCTACATTTTAAAAAATTGAAAGTTGAAAGATAAGCTGAAGTATAAGCTGAAGTATAAATCTTTGCCCATCAAACTACTTCACCACTCAATGAATTTACCACTGATTCCTCTCCAGGTAATGCTAGTATGTGCCTCAGAGGGTAATTTGCAAATGGTGGAGGTTCAGTGCATCTTCAAACTTGTCCTTATAGTCAGTACAATTTTTGAGCTTTGAAGGTTCTGTCAACAAGCCTGGATGACTTACTCAAGTGAATCTTCTATGTGTGCACTCTGCTGCAATTGTGCCTTAGCAGTTAAGGGAATAAATATTCAGGTGTTGAAGAATATACCGTAAAGTGACTGCATTGTCGTGGAGTGTGCCCAGTTCCTTCAGTGGCATTGAAGCTGCACCTACCGCGGCAAATGGAGAGAGTTCTGTTAAACATCTAATTTGTGCGTTGCGGACGATGTAGGCTTCACGGAGAAAAGAGTTGAGTTAATAATCAAACAAAGTCGACCCACTGACAGGTGTTTGTCGTCAACTTATTTATATGGGCGGTCAGGTTCCATTTCTCCTAAATACTAGCTCCCAGGACGATTACCCGGAGGAATTCAGTTACATTGAAGCCATTGAATGTCAATCGAATATGATTAGATTCTCATATGTCAGAGTTATCTTCGCTGCATTTGGTCCTTCT
>NW_025158217.1:0-1492 GCF_004010195.1 Chiloscyllium plagiosum
CAGTTGGTTTGGCAGAATTTCCTTTCCTTCAATTAGTGGAGCGATTCTCATGAATCCTCAACAGGAATCCTCAACGTTTGGTAAAGATGTCTCAGGGATTTTTTACTCTCACATTTTGATGTCAGGAGGGACAAAGTAAGAGAGAGGGGAGCAATAGACTGAGACGAACGACAATAAGATCATCGGACAGAGGAACAGAAATTAGGCCATTCAGCCTATCGAGTCTGATCCACCATTCAATTATGGCTGACAGGTTTCTCAACCATATTCTCCTGCTTTCTCCATGTAACCCTTGATCCCTCTGATACTTAAAACCTAACTATCTTTGCCTTAAATATACTCAATGACCTGACATTTAATGCCTTCTGTAGAAAAGAATTCCATAGATTCTCCACTCTCTGGCTGAAAACACTTCTCCTTATCTCCGTTCTAAAGGGGGTTCCCTTTACTCTAAGGCTGTGTCCTCAGGTCCGAGAGTCTCCTACCAATGGAAGTCTTCTCAACATACACACTGTCCAGGCCATTCAGTATTCTGTATATTTCAATTAGATACCCCCACCCCACCCAATCCCTCTGAAATCCATCAAGAACAGACTCAGACTCCACAAGTGATCTCATATTTTAAGCTTTTCATTCCTGGGACCATTCTTGTGAACATCCTCTGAACCAATTCGAAGGCCAGCACATCCTTTCTGAGATAAGGAGCTCAAAACAGTGCACAATACTCCAAATGTGGTCTGACCAGAGCCTTATAGAGACTCAGAATTACTTCCCTGCTTTTACATTAAAATCCTTTCAAAATAAATGTCATCACTGCATTTGCCTTCCTAACTACTGACTCAACCTGTAAGTTTACATTGAGAGAATCATGGAGTAGAACTCCCAAGTACCTTTGCACTCCAGACATCTGAATTGTTTGCCCATTTAGAAAGTAGTCCATATTTGAGTTCTTCCTATCAAAGTGCATGTTCCTAAAATTTCCACTTTGTACTGCATTTACCACTTCTTTGCCAATTATACTAACCTGTCCAAATCCTTCATGAGCCTCATTGCTTCTTCGTCGTCACTTGTCTCTATACCTATCTTTGTAACATCATAAAACGTAGCCAGAATGCCTTCAGTTCCTTCATTTGAATCGTTAATGTATGAAGTAAAAATTGTGGTCCCAGCACTGAGCCTTAAGGAACCCCACTTGTCACCGATTGTCATCCTGGGATGGATACTTTTATCGACACTCTCTGCTTCCTGCCAGACAGCCAAACCTCTGTCCATGTCAGCACCTTGCCTATAACACCATGGGCCCTTGCCTTACACTGTAGCCTCCTGTCGGCACGTTGTCAAAGACGTTCTGGAGGTCCAGGTGGATGACATCCATTGGCTCTCCTTTTTCGAAGCTGCTCGTTACGTCCTCAAGGTTTAACAACAGATTTTTTCAGGCACGACTTCCCTTAATGAAGCTATGCTAACTTTGTTATACTTTATCATCCACATT
>NW_025158218.1:0-1492 GCF_004010195.1 Chiloscyllium plagiosum
AGACATGGATTAGTGAGACAGGGATACAGACACGGATTAGTGAGACAGGGATTACAGGCACGGATTAATGAGACAGGGATACAAGCACGGATTAGTGAGACGGGAATACAGGCACAGATTAGTGAGACGGGGATACAGACACGGATTAGTGAGACGGGGATTACAGGCACGTATTAGTGAGACAGGGATACAGACTCAGATTAGTGAGACAGGGATACAGACACGGATTAGTGAGACAGGGATTACAGGCATGGATCATTGAGATAGGGATTGCAGGCACGGATTAGTGAGATACGGATTCAGGCACGGATTAGTGAGACATGGGAAAGGCCAGGATTTGTGAGACAGAGACACAGGCATAGAGAAGTGGTACAGAGATTACAGTCATAGATTAGTGAGGCAGGGATTATCGACATGGATTAATGAGACAGGGATTACAGACACGGAATAGTGAGGTAGGGATTACAGACACAGATTAGTGAGACATGGATTCAGGCACGGATTGGTGAGACAGGGATACAGACATGGATTAGTGAGACAGGGATACAAGCACGGATTAGTGAGACAGGGATACAGGCACGGATTAGTGAGACGGGGATATAGGCACGGATTAGTGAGACAGGGATACAGACACGGATTAGTGAGACAGGGATACAGACACGGATTAGTGAGACAGGGATTACAGACATGGATTAGTGAGACAGGGATACAGACACGGATTAGTGAGACGGGGATTACAGGCACGGATTAGTGAGACAGGGATACAGACACGGATTAGTGAGACAGGGATACAGACACGGATTAGTGAGACGGGGATACACACATGGATTAGTGAAACAGGGATACAGACACGGATTAGTGAGACAGGGATTACAGACATAGATTAGTGAGACAGGGATACAGACACGGATTAGTGAGACGGGGATACAGGCATGGGTTAGTGAGACGGGGATTACACACATGGATTAGTGAGACGGGGATACAGGCACCGATTAGTGAGACAGGGATTACAGATACGGATTTGAGAGAGAGGGATACAGGCACGGAGTAGTGAGACAGGGAATACAGACATGGATTAGTGAGACAGGATTACAGGAATCAATTAGTGAGACTGTGATTACAGACAGATTAGTGAGACAGGGATTACAGACACAGATTAGTGAGACAGGGATTACAGGCACGGATTAGTGAGAGAGGGATTATAGGCATGGATTAGGGAGACAGGGATACAGGGATACAGGCACAGATTAATGAGACAGGGATACAGGCACGGATTAGTGCGATAGGGATTACAGGCACGGATTAGGGATACAGGGATACAGGCACAGATTAATGAGACTGGGAAAGCATACACGGATTAGTGACATGCGGATTACAGGCACAGATTAGTGAGACTAGGGTACAGACACGGATTAGTGAGACAGGGATACAGGCATGGATTAGTGAGACAGGGATGAGAGACATTGACAGGGATACAGACACTGATCAGTCA
>NW_025158219.1:0-1492 GCF_004010195.1 Chiloscyllium plagiosum
CCTACACATACGGTGCACACACTGAACCATTTCACCCTCAAATATACACATTCACACTCTCTCCCCACACACTCAGTCGACACACTCATGTCCGAACCATCTCATAGAGCATACAATTACACAAAGAGACACACAAAATCACACATGTACTTCTACACATGTGTATTTAAACACTCGAACATTGCCTTTTGAAGGATGATCATTCCCTCCATCTGCTTATGGTGATGCATCATTCACCAGTCACATGAGTAAGGTTCCTGAGATCTGCTGTCAGATTCATGCCTGTCTGATGGTCATCCTTTCTGGTGAGCAGACAGGAGATGTCCATCAGGTGGAAACATAGCAAAATGGAAAGTAGGAGAAAGAGTAGGCCATTCAGCCCAATCTGTTGAGCCTTCTCTGCCATTCTACGTGATCATGGCTGATCCTGCATCTCAACACCTGCTGTTTCCCCATACCTCTTGATGCCTTTAGTGTCTAATAATGTCTCAGTGTAACAATACATGTCTCCCACTTGCCAAAGGCAGGCATACCTTGGAGGTTCACACAGCAGCAGAAAATATGACAGGCATGTTGTCCACTGACTGAGCCAGTAGTAATGGCCAGTCCCCAGTTCCCCTTGAGAAGGTGGTGGTGAACAGCCTTTTTGAGCTGCAGCAGTCCATTCGATGTGGGTGCCCCCCAAAAAGCCAACAGAGTGACAGTGAAGGAACGGCAATTTCCAAGTCAGGATGGTGAGTGACTGAAGAGCAACTTGAAGGCAGTGGTGTTCCCATGTATCTGCTCCCCTTGTCCTTCCAGATGGAAGTGGTTGTGACTTTGGAAGGTGGTCTCTGAGGATCTTTGGTGAAGTCCTGCAGTGCATCTTATAGATAGTACACACTGCAGCCACTGAATGTCAGTGATGGAGGGAGTGGATGTTTATGGAGGTGGCACCAATCACATGGCTGCTTTGACCTAGAGGGCAAAAGTGAGGACTGCAGATGCTGGCGATCAGAGTCGAGGTTAGAGTGGCGCTGGAAAAGCACAACAGTTCAGGCAGCATCCGAGGAGCAAGATAATTGACATTTTGGGCAAAAGCCCTTCATCAGCCCTTTCCTGATGAAGGGCTTTTGCCCAAAACATTGATTTTCCTGCACCTCGGATACTGCCTGACCTGATGTGCTTTTCCAGCACCGCTTTCATTTTATCCTAGAAGGTGTCAAGCTTCTTGAGTGTGGTTGGAGTTGCACGCATCCAAGCAAGTGGGGAGTATTCCATCACACTCTTAACTTGTGTCTTGCAGATGGTAGACAGTCTTTGGGAAATTAGGAGGTGAGTTTACTCATGACAGTATTCCTAGCTTCTGACCTGCTCTTGTAGCTGCAGTATTTATGTGGCAAGTCCAGTTCAGTTTCACCATTGAATGTCAAGTGATTATTAGTTTCTCTGTTGTTGGAGATAACAATTGTCCACAGTTATAGAGTCATAGAGTCATAGAGATGTACAGCAT
>NW_025158220.1:0-1492 GCF_004010195.1 Chiloscyllium plagiosum
CATTCGGCAGCCTGTCTGTGATTACCTCATTTTCAGTTACAACATGGCTTAGACTTCAGGCCACACAGTAATATTATTAACAGTATGAGAACAAGTGTCGATAGTTCATCTGTGCCTGTAAATCTTTTCATTCCTGTTGTTGACTGAATGAACTGTATCCGAACTCGAATATGTGAACTGCTCCAAACTATGATTGAGGATTTCTGGTTTGGTTGACACACAGCTTCAAATGAAGCTTTCAGAGCACATTTTCGGATGCATTTGACAGAGACTAACATCATGAATCCAGTGTTCGCTTTGACAGAAGAAAATGAATGCTCTCCTTGTTACTGATCCAGGCCACCTTCGCATGTCAAGCAAATGCGGTACTGTTGTTACAGAAAGGATCAGTGTCCGGTAACTGTGTCCTCAAAGAGGACATGATTGAAAAAATAAAGAATACCATGTTGAAATATCCAGGATATATTGGCTGAAAAGGCGCAGACAATTTTCCCTGCAGCGCCAAGACAGAGGAACATATGTAACGGCACTCTTAAACCCGATAGCCAGCAGTGATATAGACATCGCCACATATGAAGGACCACTGCGAATAGAAATTTGAAAATAAAATTCACGCAGCAGGTGTTCGGAATTATATTCTTTTCACCGCTACAGTAGTATTGGGCGAGTAAATTCAAAACCAGGTTTGCTGATGAGAATGCAATAAAGCCCCATCGATCATGATATGAAAGATTGTCGTCCGTAAAGAGGGAACAACAATGTTTCTTAGAAGCTTTGAACTGGGCCACTTTCGCACAAACTGATACTGCTACTCTCCAGAAAAGATCAGGGCCCGCGGCATGCACTCTTAGAAATGGTGACCATCAGTGCTGGAAACATCCCTGCATATTCAAAACAAGGAAGAATACATATCGAATAAAAGCATAGATGGCAATTCATTGCACTTGTATTCCCTTTCACCACAACAGCTAGAATGTGCGGGGATATACAGAGTAAGGTTTACTGACCAAGTCAGAAAGCAATTACCTCCACATATATTGACACACAAGCCTATCTTTCTTTCTGTCCGTTTTTTTTGAAGCGCCGATCCTTTCCGTAGGAGATGAAGATGATTACTGCTCCCCCGCAGGATCACAGTGGGGTCAGAGACGCAATCGAGCTGCTCAGAACAGTTCGTGTTTGCCGAGAATCACTGAAACTGAGATTGATGACACGTAGAAATGGTGTAACAGCTGCCAACACATGTGGAGGGTTTTGGGAGGATTAAGACCCACTCTGGGAAAAAGACTGGATCCTAAGACTAGGGAGTAAGTTTTCAGGGAGAGGACTGGAGAATGGGGTTAAGAATGATATAAGCCAGAATCGAACGGCGGAGCAGACTAGATATTCTGAAAGCGCTAACCGCTCCGATGTCTTCCAATCTCTGGCCATCTGGTATCTAAGGAAATAGAAACATAGTTATTTGTTCAGTTGGAAGTCCTGGGCAAAGTGA
>NW_025158221.1:0-1492 GCF_004010195.1 Chiloscyllium plagiosum
GGATCCAAGGTTGCAATTCATCAGAGCCAGCAATGTTTTTTGACTTTCGCCACATCAGTTTCTTAAATACTCCTTCGTTACTGATGGTCATTTGACTTACTTCCTCTACCTCATTCTGCGTGTTAATGGGATGGTCAAAGTGACATCCACTGTCAAGCCTGACGGAAAATAATTGTTTATTTTCTCTGCCGTTTTCTTTCGTTAGGATAAACACAGTTGTTTCCAATTCAGTCAGCTGGGACAGGAGTAATTGCAATCAACCCAAATTAAATGGTAATTAAAAGAAATGAAAACTCCGCAGAAAGAAGGTGTTAAATCAGAGGTATGTTGTTTCAAATTGCAAAGATTTAATTTAAACCAAAACACGTAGAAAAATACCACAGTGGCTTCTATTCACTTACCAGTAATTCCAAACATTGCAAGAACAGGAAAGAGAATTTCTATTGGAAGCGCCTACTCTTGCATTTTCAGGTGAAAGCAAAGTCCAAAAGAATTAATTAATTGAAACATCGTCAATTTATACACAAATCAATCCTCCAGTGAAACAGTAAATAGATCTCATGAAAAGTGCTGTTTCTAACGAACAAGTTAATATCTTGCTAAATTGAGCAGCATTTACAGTGAGCTGTATGATTCCCCGAGGATCAGGACCAGTGTCTCTCAGGCTCCACATCTCTTCCTTCTCAGGAGGCCACTCGAGAAGTGGTTGCTTCAGCTCAACGTTAACCAGAGTCGGAGAGTACGCTGGTCCACGAGGTAGATAAAAATCACCAAACTTCATACTTTTAAGTCAATCTGTGCTACGACACGGCTCTGGAGAAAGTGAGACTTTAATCCAGGACTTCTCGTCCAAATCGAGTGATCCTCCAAATGTGCGACGTGAGCCATCAGTTACACTTTTCCAATCTTACCCTTCTCTTTCTCCTTTTAGTTATTGCATTCAGTAAAAAAAAATGGAAAAAGCAATCTGAACAGCCATTTACATTTTCTATGGTAGACATCGACAGTAGCGATAACATATGCACTATGCATAAACTGGATTGGTTTACACATTTTACTCAAGTCTGCTTTGACTAAGAGATCCTAACTCACGTTATCAACAGGAAAATTGACTTAAAACAAAGCAATTATTATAATTTTGTTCTGTGAACCAAATGAATAAATTTATGGGATACAGCTCAAATCTTAAGGTTCAAAAAAGACTTATTTTCATTTCCCAAGAGATCTCTCCAAAAGAAACAAATACGTCCCTCTGACATTCCTGTGTTCATTCAATGTTATGTTTTTCCATTGTTCAATAAATTTCTGCAATTCAGAATCAGCTTCTGGTAAAATATATTCACGTCTGGAGCAAATGGGAGGAGGAAAAAGTCATAAAGCTCCTGACCTTAAAATTATAGAAAGAAAATAACATGCAGACATTGAAATGATGTCACGCATACAAAATCTCATTTTTCGATTTTCAGTGGGGCATCGATCGGAGTGCTGAAAT
>NW_025158222.1:0-1492 GCF_004010195.1 Chiloscyllium plagiosum
GAGAACATTCAGCCTGTCAGGTAAATGCTGTCAGGTAAATGGAGCAATCCAGTCAGTCCCGCCCCCTCCACTACTCGACTCCCAGAGCCTTGCAGGTTTATTTCCATCAAGAGCCCATCCAATCTGCCATTGCAATCACTGAGTGTCTTCACCTGCCTCACCTGAATGGGATGGAAATGTGTTGCTGGAAAAGCGCAGCAGGTTAGGCAGCATCTAGGGAACAGGAGAATCGACGTTTCCGGCATTAGCCCATTAGCCATTCCTGAAGAAGGGCTAATGCCCGAAACGTCGATTCTCCTGTTCCCTAGATGCTGTCTGACCTGCTGCGCTTTTCCAGCAACACATTTCCATCTCTGATCTCCAGCATCTGCAGACCTCACTTTCTCCTCACCTGAATGGGCACTGATTTCCAAGTCATTACCAATTGCTGCGAAAAAAAAGCTCTTCCTGCATTACCAATTGCTGCGAAAAAAAAGCTCTTCCTGATATCCCATATCTCTTGCCCAACAAAGTGTAAGGTCATCTAAATGTGACGACAGGATTTTGTCTCCACATGGACTGTGCGGTGGTCACCCTTACTGATACTGTCATGGACAGCTACACCAGCAGCAGGCAGATTGGTGAGGGTGATAGTATGTTTTTCCCTCTTGTTGGTTCCCTCACCACCTGCCTCAGGTCCAGTCTAGCAGCTGAATCAGGTGGAACTTGACCAGCTTGCTCAGTAGTGATGCTTCTGAGCAGCTCTTGATGGTGGACTTTGAAGTCCCTTACTCAGAGTATCCTTCCCACCCACAGTGTTCCCTCCAAGTGTTGTTCAACATGAATGAGGACTGACTGCTCAGTCGAGGTTGGAAGGGCGGGCAGTGCTATATGGTAATCAGCAGAAGGTTTCCTTCCCCATGTTTGACCTGCTGTCATGAGGCTTCATGGGTTCCATAGTTAATGGTGAGGACTCCCAGGGCAACTCCCTTCCGACTGTACACACCACTGTGTTGCCTCCCCTGCTTGGTCTATCCTGCCAGTTAAAAACTGAATGAAGGAATAACTCTGTGCAGGTTTCACAGCTTGGAGACAGAGCTGCTGCTGGATTCTGTTTCTGATATCCGAGTGCAGGCGTGTGTGTTTGTGAGAGAGTGACTGACACTTTTTTCATCACTGTGCTGTTTCTGCAAAACAAATCCCAGAACCAGCCTCCTGTATTGTCAGATTCCAGGGAGTACAGATGGTTCACAGTTTTCTCCCGTCTCAGTAACAAACGTCCAGCTGCTCCGAGCTCCTTCTTTCACTTCCTCTCTTGGTGAAGTTTCAACCTTGCGATCTGATGTCTTTGCAGTTATTTTTTACACTGGGGCTTTCTGCTGTGGTCAGAATCTCTAATAATAAGTGTCCAATCAGTGACAATCACAGCGGCTAAGAGCAGTCAGGACTGAGGAGCCAGACTCACTGTGAAACACATTGAGAAGATCAAAACCATCCTCTTCAGATTCTGGTA
>NW_025158223.1:0-1492 GCF_004010195.1 Chiloscyllium plagiosum
AAGAATGTTGTAATTGATTAACTGGGTGTGAAGTAAACGGAAGTCAGCATTGACCAGCAGAGAAACAGAACAAGATTTCGTTACTGAACGAAGATCAGTGCAGATGTGAATATTCAGACAATAAACCAAATGATTTTCAAATCGTAACAGTAAATGCTCTTCTAACTCCACAATTCTAAGAACTTGCAGGATCTGGAATCCTTTTCACTGACTGATTACAGACTGAAACATATAGAGAACTTCCTCTTAATACTCAGTCCCCTAATTTTGTCGATTAGTTGCAACCTGCCTTGATCCACCCTGTCCACACACCCTGTCCAGTCATTGATCACATAATCATTTGAGGAGTCTTCATTCCCGAGACAGTAGTGGTCCTCCGATCAGTTTATCCCCTTCCTTCTGCCAAGACAGCATTTCCCATTCGGTGACAGCAATTTGTTCAGCCCAGACACAAGTAATCTGACAATGGCTACAAGTGTCAGGTGGTAAAGCAAGTACTCATTCTCCACCTGAGTTGGCACACTTCCAACCTCTTGCCATTCACCAGTGTGCCCATTTTGAGACCAGGTGCTGTTACTTGAGTTGGGAGGCCCTTTCTCTGGAGGTCATTTAAGAGTGAGAAAAAAATAAACTAAAACACATTTTTACTGGCATTAACTGCACGAGGATGTCATTGAAGAACATTTTGAATATGTCTTAATTGATTGAATAGAACATCTACCTAAAACAAACAATTGGAATCAGTATTTGTTAGCAATAATGGATGTGCCCATTACATTTCCAGAGATCATTCCATTGTGCAATATCACAGCTGAAAGTATTGTCGAGGAGTCACGCACATCTTTCACCGGATAATGATTACCCACAGAGATACAATCAGATCAAGGGTGAAAGTTTATATCAAAGTTATTCAAGGAAGTTTTGGATACATAAGGAATACAACAATTCAAACCTTCTGCGTACTGTCCAGAATCACAGGGAGCGCTAGAAAGATGGCATCCGATGTGAAAAACCCTGTCAAAGGCATGTAGTCAAGATTCCCCAGATGATTAGGATAACGGAATTCCATTTACAATTTTTACCATCACAAATGCACCAAATACATCGACCAAATGCACCATTTGGATTAGGTTTTCGGCAGGAAGTGAGAGAACCACTAAAAATGATGAAGCAAAAATTACTAAGTTCGAATTCAGAGACTACATATTTGGACGATGCGTCAGCTTTTAGGGAATGATCAAAGAGCGTGGGGGAGCTGGCTAAACAACATTTAAACTTATCATAGTATGTAATGAAACAAAAAGCAGACACGAAATCAAAACTTTTCAATTTGGGGTTCAGGTGGATAAGGTATTAGTGTAACTTCCAGTGATAGGTGAATCTTTAAAATCAAGTTTTAGTGGACCTTATCAAGTTGAAAAAAAGGTGAGTGAGGTAAACTAATTGAAAGGACTTGAGTCAGAAATAAATCTCATAGAGTGTGCCATATGAA
>NW_025158224.1:0-1492 GCF_004010195.1 Chiloscyllium plagiosum
GTGTACCAATCAGGAAACACACACATCCACCAATCTGGAAACAGGCATGTGCACCAATGAGGAAACACACATGTACACCAATCAGGAAACACACACATCCACCAACCTGGAAACACACACATGCACCAATCAGGAAACACATATTTGTACCAATCTGGAAACCCACATGCAACAATCAGGAAACATGCATGTGCACCAATATAGAAACACACATGGGCACCAATCCGGAAACACGCACATGCACCAATCTGGAAACATACATGTGCATCAATCAGGCAACACGCACGTGCACCAATATGGAAACATTCAGGTGCAAAAATCTGGAAACACACAAGTGCACAAATCTGGAATCACGCATGTGTACCAATCAGAAAACACGTATGTGCACCAATATAGAAACACACATGGGCACCAATCAGAAAACACACACATGCACCAACCTGGAAACATGCATGTGTACCAATCTGGAAACCCACATGCGCCAATCAGGAAACACGCTTGTGCACCAATCCAGAAACACGAATGCGCAGCAATCTGGAAACATGCATGTGCACCAATCTGGAAACACACAGGTGCACCAATCCAGAAACACACATATGCACCAATCAGGAAACACACATATGCACAAATATGGAAACATGCGTGTGGAAAAATCTGGAAACACGCTTGTGTACCAATCCAGAAACACACATGAACCAATCTGGAAACATGCATGAGCACAAATATGGAGGCATGCATGTGCACCAGTCAGGAAACACACATGTACACCAATCCAGAAACACACATGTGTACCATAGAGTCAGAGAGATGTAATTGGGTTGGGATATCTGGTCAGGAAACAGGCAGGTACGCCAATCAGGAAACGCGCATGTGAATCAATATGGAAACACACTTGTGTGCACCAATCTGGAAACATGCATGTGCACCAATATAGAAACATACATGGGCATCAATCTGGAAACACGCACGTGCACCAAACTGGAAACTTACATGTGCACCAATCTGGAAACACGCATGTACACCAATCAGGAAACACACATGGCATCAATCCGGAAACACGCACGTGCACCAAACTGGAAACTTACATGTGCACCACTCTGGAACCAATATATGTGTACCAATGTGGAAATCCACATGCAACAATCTGGAAACACACATGTACACCAATCTGGAAACATGCATGTGCACCAATCAGGAAACACACTTGTACGCCAATCCAGAAACACAAATATGCACCAATCTGGAAACATGCATGTGCACCAATCCAGAAACACAAATGTGCAGCAATATAGAAACACACATGGGCACCAATCCGGAAACACGCACGTGCTCCAAACTGGAAACATAAATGTGCACAAATCTGGAATCACGCATGTGCACCAATCAGATAACACGCATGAACACCAATATAGAAACACACACGTGCACCAAACTGGAAACACACACATGTGCACCAATTTGGAAACCCACACGCACCAATCTGGAAACACAC
>NW_025158225.1:0-1492 GCF_004010195.1 Chiloscyllium plagiosum
AGGTATTCTGAAACAGACTTGGAATTTTACTTTCAGGAAAGATTTGGGGGGCTATGGGCACATGGGAGGGAACTTGGGACAGATTTGCAGCATCTCCAGAGGGAGAGAGTACAGCCCCAATGGGCCGAATAGCCCCCAGCCCCTGTGTTCTGTGATACTGCCCCATTCACTGTGAATGATGAAGCTCATCCCAGGGCAGAGAGAGGGATGAGCCCTCCACTCTCATCACAATGGGCCCGGCTGATTGATGGCAGCTCTAGACCAATGGGAGGAGAGTCTGTGTGTTCCTGCAGCCAATGGGATTGAATGAGGGGTGTGGCCAGTAAGACAACACCTGTCTATGAGCTGTGCAGGTGCAGTGTCACTGTTTGGGGTTCGGAGAGACAGCAGAGACTGGGACAGATGCTGTTGGACCTGAATTACAAACTCCCAGTAAATTAGAACCAAAAGTACTGTGGAAGATGTAAATCAGAAACAACAACCAGCAGGTTCTGGAAAAGCTCAGCAGGTCTAGCAGTATCTGTGAAGAGAAATCAGAGTTAAAGTTTAAGATCCGGTGTCCCTTCCACAGAACATGTTACTGAGAAAAAAAAGTCAGTTTATGTGCAGAAGATAGTGTGGGGGGAGGATAAAAGGAGTAAAGGATAGGTAGGGATAGAGTGAGAAGAACAGTTGGATAAAGGATAACGATCTGGCCGGGGGAGGTTGACTAGCTGTTAATGGAGACTGTTAATGGCTAACCATAGGTAGTGTGTAATGGCAGGCTGTGAGAACAAGGACTGGTGTGTGGGGTAGGGGGCTACGACATGAGGTTGTTAACCTATGGTTAGCCACTAACTGTCTCCATTGTAAGCTGTTGCCCACCTATATCACTCCACGATTGGAGCTGCCGAGAGCACAAACCTTTGGAATATCCTCCCGAACCCCATCTGTCTGCTTTAAAGATGTATCTAAAAATCGTTCTCTTTAATCAACGTTTTTATCATTCATGAAGCATTTTAGGAGATTTGTCAATGTGAAAGGCTCCATACAATGCAGGTAGTTGTTGTTATTGTCTGACATCAGGAGAAACAGGGATGAGCCCTCTCTCTCATACCGAATGAATAGCAGCAAAAGCAGTAAGCATTGAGCATGCTCCAGCCCACAATGGGCCTCGGATTGTTGATGTCAGCGCAGGACCAATAAGAGTGGGGGAACGGGGGCTAGAGGTGCTAGTTGGTCCTTCAACCAATCGGAGTGAATGAGGGGCGGGACAATACTGAACCACATGATAAACTTCACTGACAGCACAGTGTTGTTGTGACCAAGGCATTGGAAATGTGTGAAGGTGAAGGGCAGGGGAAAGGAAAGACATATTGACCAGGACGAGGAGGGAATTTTCATGGTATGGGATGAGAGGTTTTACAGAACTTAGTGCACATTGTAAAACACAAATTTCAAAATCCAAATTCTGCACCAATTTCCCTCCCTATAATGCATTTTGCACTCCCTG
>NW_025158226.1:0-1492 GCF_004010195.1 Chiloscyllium plagiosum
ATCAACTGAAATATTCCACAGTTGAGAAACAGATCTTGAGCATGGTGTTGGCATTGCAACATTTCCAACACTCATTGCCAGGAATGTGTCGGAGACATATTGTGCATACCGATCATAAACCTGTAGGGTTTTTGGAAAAAATTAAGGACAAAAAGTCCAGACAGTTTTGATGAAGCATATATTTGCAGCCATTCAATTTGAAAAACAGATATGTAACATGACAAGAGAATGTAATTACTGATGTGTTGTCATGACTTTGATGAAGGAAGATGGAGGTGCTCGGTGGTGGGACAAAACAGACTGAAATGGACTGTGGTAGTGAATGTTTGCATGCTTAGAGACAATGTAATGTATATTTGCTGTAGGGTGTTAATAGTGTAAGGCTAAACATTTTTAAAACTTAGGTAATCTTTGTAAATTAATGATTTTCTTTAAGGGGGAGGGAAGTGGGACATGCTATGGCTTTAAGAGGTATATTTGGTCCTGGTTTTTTTATGAAGAAATGTTGAGACAGAGATCCTGAACAATCTGCTCCAAAGCCAATAGAGTAAACAGCTTGTGAGGGATCCATGGTATTTTAAAAGTTGGAACAACAGAAGCAGCCTGAATGGGTGGGATTAAGCTCCCAAAGAACCAGGACTTTTAGTTTTACCTTTCTGCAGTTGCTGGGATCTTGAAGGTAAATGTTGAAGGTCTTGTTCCTCTCTCTGTTACAGCTAAAAACTGGGGTTCTCTTCCTGTTGCGAGAATTACATGGGAGACAATCTGTATTACTGAATATGCCTTTGCCAAGGGACTGTTTATAGGGTGTTATTGTACTGCAACAATTAACTGGTATTAGTTAATAGATTAATTAATTTTGGCATTTCAGTAGAGTTACAGTTAAGCTAATTCTTTTTATTTTTTATTTTTACTGCAGTTTAAGTGTAGTGTAAAAATAAAGTGTGTTTTGCTTAACTCGTTTGACCAATCAAATTGCATCTGGCATGAACCACCACACACTTCCCTTTAAGAAAAAAATAATTGTTAGGATCTCGACTATCTTCTTAATATATTTTGCGGAAGTTTAGTCCTGGATTCATAAATGGCTTCACGAACTGAGTGAGCTCAGAGTGTGAATAAAATCTGTTTGATGCTGGAGGACACTCAAATTCACTGCACAACATGAATCTGATGGATCTAATGTTTCTGCTCTTTGATATTGAACCCATTTTCTATCCCATCCTTGGAGTCACTGGAGTTCTGTGTGAGTTATTGTAACTGTTGCTGGTTTGACTGCTGTGATCATGTAATTTGTTGGTGCAGTATTTGTTGCTTTGTCAGACATTTACAGTTTTATTTCAGATACTGTTGATCATTAACATCCCGTGATGTTTCTCCTTATTTTAGCTGTCGTCTCTTCACCAATTTGAACATGCAGCCAAACTGGGGTCAATCTGTTTCAATTAAATTCTGTGTATTCAATTTATTTCAGGAATTAAATCTGAGGTAA
>NW_025158227.1:0-1492 GCF_004010195.1 Chiloscyllium plagiosum
CGTTTTGATTGGGACAGTTTTGACTTTTTTTTGCTTTTTTTTTCATTTCTTGACTAATTTAAAACATGTTTTTGAAAACTGGATCAAAGCCGCTGACAAACCTTATTTGTTCGAGGAAGTGGAACTACTAGTAATGATGAGATGTGTATCAATGTCAGTGAGAATTTATTCCATGTCTATTTCAAGGCCAATTTAAATGGATCTGTTCCGAGGGCCTTGCTAAACTATCACTTCCAGACCAAATAAAGCAGACGCATAAACACGAAATGGAATATGCATTAACCTTTAAGGTAGAACACATTTACGATCCGATTCCAGCAGCTGTTGTGATTCCAGTAAGTCCCCTTCTAAGTTGCTGATGCCGAATGTCGGTGTGAGCTCTGTTGCTGTTCTTAATAGCAGTTCTCACTGAGTTTATCTTACACCTGCTTGTTGTGCCTAAGAATTGACCAAAGGCCGTTACTCTGTTCACTGTTTTTTTCTTCAAACTAGATTACATTTTATCTGCAACGTATTTGAGTTGTTAAGTTCCAACATTCAGAGTAATAGTTTAACGAAAAGAGGAATATTATTATTTCAGAAATGTGACAAATTTTCGTTCTCTCGGGCGATGTCTGATACATCAGAATTCTGTGTTTATTTTATAAAAAGGAATCCTGCGGGTAAAGTTAGTTTTTTGCTAACCAATGAAGTGAATGATTAGCAGGGATATTCACAAATAGTCAGGAATTTAGAGATAACCATAAAATTGTATCAGTAATGAAATTATCGCATAGCAAAGCAGGCTGTATGGACTAAGTATGCAACTCATTTTTTTTTATTGGTATGTTCCACGTGTTGATGAAGTCTTGTTTTCCTTGTGTGTTGGTGTTAAGAAAAAGCTTCTGGCCAAGACACAGGTATCAGAGAATCTCCAATTGTTACTACCTTTAATTTGTGAGTCTCACGATCAGAATTAGAATAATTGAATACCCTCATGTGGAAGAAAGCGATTCAGCCCAGCGAGTCCACACCATTCCTGCAAAGTGTATCCAAATTAGCTATACAAACCATGTCGCCCTGCATTTCCCATGGCTAACACATCCACACTGCACATCTTGGATATTACGGGGAATTTAGCATGTTTAACCCACCTTCTATGCATATCTTCGTACTTTCGGTGGAAATCAGACCACCCATAAGAAACCCATGTAGGCAGGGAAGAATATGCTAGCTCCATATGGAGCATGAGAATGAAATTGAACCGACATATCTGGCGCGTGAAGCCGCTGTGTTAACCATTGAATCACTGTGCCGCTAAAAAAAAATATAGTGCCAATATTTTCAGTAAGAAAAATGTCTTCTCTAGTCCCAATATTACACAGACGAAGCTGGAAATCGTCTCACCCTACTCTATGCCTTCATTTCTGATTTTGTATAATATTGTGCAAAACTGAGCCTAAAACAGATTCGCAGAAGACATGAAATACGGGCAAACAACAATCAGATATTT
>NW_025158228.1:0-1492 GCF_004010195.1 Chiloscyllium plagiosum
TTATACAGTGACAGACCTGTCCCCACCAGTACACTACCCCAGTGTCTCATAGTGACAGACCTGTCCCCACCAGTACTGTACCCAGTGTTACACAGTGACAGACCTGTCCCCACCAGTACTGTACCCCAGTGTTATACAGGGTCAGACCTGTCCCCACCAGTGCTGTACCCCAGTGTTATAGAGTGACAGACATGTCCACACCAGAACAGTACACTAGTGTTATACGGTGAGAGACCTGTCCCCACCAGTACTGTACTCCAGTGTTACACAGTGAGAGACCTGTCCTTACCAGTACAGTACAGTAGTGTTATACGGTAACAGATCTGTCCCCACCAGTGCTGTACTCCAGTGTTATACAGGGACAGACCTGTCCCCACCAGTACAGTACACTAGTGTTATACGGTGAGAGACCTGTCCCCACCAGTACTGTACCCGAGTGTTATACAGTGACAGACCTGTCCCCACCAGTACTGCACCCCAGTGTTACACAGTGAGAGACCTGTCCTTACCAGTACAGTACACTAGTGTTATACGGTAACAGATCTGTCCCCACCAGTGCTGTACTCTAGTGTTATACAGTGAAAGACCTGTCCACACCATTACTGTATCCCAGTATTACACAGTGACAGACGTGTCCCCACCAGTGCTCTCCACTAGTGTTGTAGTGACAGACATGTCCCGAACAGTACTGTAACGCTGTGTTATACATTGACAGACCTGACCCCACCAATTCTGTACCCCAGTGTTATACAGTGACAGACCTGTCCCCACAGTACTGTACCCCAGTGTTATACAGGGACAGACCTGTCCCCACAGTACTGTACCCCAGTGTTGTACAGGGACAGACCTGTCCCCACCAGTACTGTACGCCAGTGTTGTACAGTGACAGACCTGTCCCCACCAGTACTGCACGTCAGTATTATACAGGGACAGACCTGTCCCCGCCAGTACTGTGCCCCTGCATTACACAGTGACAGACCTGTCCCCACCAGTTCTGTTCCGAAGTGTTACACAGTGACAGACCTGTCCCCACCAGTACTGTACCCCAGTGTTAAACAGTGACAGACCTGTCCCCACCAGTACACGACCCCAGTGTCACACATTGACAGACCAGTCCCCACCAGTATTGTACCCCATTGTTATACAGTGACAGACCTGTCCCCACCAGTACACTACCCCAGTGTCACATAGTGACAGACCTGTCCCCACCAGTACTGTACCCAGTGATACACAGTGACAGATCTGTCCCCACCAGTACAGTACTCCAGTGGTATACAGTAACAGACCTGTCCACACCAGTACTGTACCCCAGTGTTATACAATGACAGACCTGTCCCCACCAGTACACTACCCCAGTGTCACACACTGACAGACCTGTCCCCATCAGTACTGTACCCCAGTGTGACACAGTGACAGACCTGTCCCCACCAGTACAGTACACTAGTGTTATACGGTAACGGACCTGTCCCCACCAGTGCTGTACTCCAGTGTT
>NW_025158229.1:0-1492 GCF_004010195.1 Chiloscyllium plagiosum
CACACTGAGACCACTCTGCCTCACCGAGACCACCCTGCCTCACCGAGACCACCCTGCAACACTGAGACCAACCTGCCTCACCGAGACCACCCTGTCACACCGAGACCACCCTGCCTCACCGAGACCACCCTGCCTCACCGAGACCACCGTGCCTCACAGAGACCACCCTGTCACACTGAGACCACCCTGTCACACCGAGACCACCCTGCCTCACCGAGACCACACTGCCACACTGTGACCACCCTGCATCACAGAGACCACCCTGTTACACTGAGACCACCCTGTCACACCGTGACCACCCTGCCTCACCGAGACCACACTGCCACACTGTGACCACCATGCCTCACAGAGACCACCCTGTCAAACCGAGACCACCCTGTCATATTGAGACCACCCTGCCACACTGAGACCACCCTGCCTCACATAGACCACCCTGTCACACCGAGACCACCCTGTCATATCGAGACCACCCTGTCACACTGAGACCATCCTGCCACACTGAGACCACCCTGCCTCACCGAGACCACACATGCCTCACCGAGACCACCCTGCCACACTGAGACCACTCTGCCTCACCGAGACCACCCTGTCACACTGAGACCACCCTGCAACACTGAGATGTCCCTGCCTCACCGAGACCACCCTGCAACACTGAGACCAATCTGCCTCACCGAGACCACCCTGTCACACCGAGACCACCCTGCCTCACCGAGACCACCCTGCCACACCGAGACCACCCTGCCACACAGTGACCACCGTGCCTCACAGAGACCACCCTGTTACACTGAGACCACCCTGTCACACCGAGACCACCCTGCCTCACCGAGACCACACTGCCACACTGTGACCACCATGCCTCACAGAGACCACCCTGTCACACCGAGACCACCCTGTCACTCCGAGACCACCCTGTCACACTGAGACCACCCTGTCATATCGAGACCACCCTGCCTCACTGAGACCACCCTGTCACACCGAGACCACCCAGCCACACCAAGACCACACTTCCACACGGACACCACCCTGTCACACTGAGACCATCCTGCCACATCGTGACCACCGGCCTCACAGAGACCACCTTGTCACATCGAGACCACCCTGTCACACTGAGACCGCCCTGCCACACTGAGACCACCCTGCCACATGAGACCACCCTGCCATGCTGAGACCACCCATGCCTCACCGAGACAACCCTGCAACACCGAGATCCCCTGACACACTGAGACCACCCTGTCACAGCAAGACCACCCTGCCTCGCCGAGACCACCCTGCCTCACCAAGACCACCCTGCCTCACCAAGACCACCCTGCCACACTGAGACCACACTGTCACACCGAGACCACACTGCCACACTGAGACCAAACTGCCTCACCAAGACCACCCTGTCACACTGAGACAACACTGCCTCACCGAGACCACCCTGTCACACTGAGACCATCCTGCCTCACCAAGACCACCGTGTCACACTGAGACAACACTGCCACACCGAGAC
>NW_025158230.1:0-1492 GCF_004010195.1 Chiloscyllium plagiosum
ACTGATGGTACAAACTGATGTCTGACGGATGGTCCAAACTGATGTTTGACTGATGTTGCAAACTGATGTTTGACGGATGGTACAAACTGATGTCTGACGGATGGTACAAACTAATGTCTGATGGATAGTACAAACTGATGTCTGACTGATGGTACAAACTGATGTTTGACTGATGGTACATAATGATGTCTGCCTGATGGTGAAAACTGATGTTTGACGGATGGTACAAACTGATGTCAGACGGATGGTACAAACTGATGTCTGACTGATGGTACAAACTGATGTTTGACTGATGGTACAAATTGATGTCTGACGGATGGTACAAACTGATGTTTGACTGATGGTACAAACTGATGTCTGACGGATGGTACAAATTGATGTTTGACGGATGGTACAAACTGATGTTTGACGGATGGTACAAACTGATGTTTGACTGATGGTACAAACTGATGTCTGACGGATGGTACAAACTGATGTTTGACTAATGGTACAAACTGATGTTTGACGGATGGCAAAAACTGATGTTTGACTGATGGTACAAACTGATGTTTGACTGATGGTACAAAATGATGTCTGCCTGCTGGTACAAACTCATGTCTGACTGATGGTATAAACTGATGTTTGACTGATGGTACAAACTGATGTTTGACTGATGGTACAAACTGATTTCTAACTGAAGGTAGAAACTGATGTTTGACTGATGGTACAAACTGATGTTTGACGGAGGGTACAAACTGATGTTTGACTGATGGCACAAACTGATGTTTGACTGATGGTACAAACTGATATTTGTCTGATGGTACAAACTGATGTTTGACTGATGGCACAAACTGATGTTTGACTGATTGTACAAACTGATGTTTGACTGATAGTACAAACTGATGTCTGACTGATGGCACAAACTGATGTCTGACTGATGGTACAAACTGATGTTTGACGGATAGTACAAAATGATGTTTGACGGATGGTACAAACTGATATCTGAAACTGATGTTTGACTGATGGAACAAACCGATGTCTGACTGATGGTACAAACTGATGTTTGACTGATGGTACATACTGATGTCTGACTGATGGGTACAAACTGATGTTTGACAGATGGTACAAACTGATGTCTGACTGATGGGTACACACTGATCTCTGACTGATGGTACAAACTGATGTCTGACGGATGGTACAAACTGATGTTTGACGGATTGTGCAAACTGATGTTTGACAGATGGTACAAACTGATGTCTGACTGATGGGTACAAACTGATGTCTGACTGATGGTACAAACTGATGTCTGACTGATGGTACAAACTGATGTTTGACAGATGGTACAAACTGATGTCTGACGGATGGTACAAAATGATGTTTGACGGATGGTACAATCTGATGTTTGACAGATGGTACAATCTGATGTTTGACGGATGGTACAATCTGATGTTTGACGGATGGTACAAACTGATGTTTGACTGATGGTACAATCTGATGTTTGACGGATGGTACA
>NW_025158231.1:0-1492 GCF_004010195.1 Chiloscyllium plagiosum
ATCTTGGTAGCTTTGGGATTCAAACCCACGACTGAATAGAGACTGGAGCTGAAATCCAGCGCCTTAGACCACTCGGTCACACTACCCGACAGGGGGCAAGCCCCAACATTGTCATTATTAGTGTTTCAGCGTCGCTTCACTTCAGGCACTAACAGATCGCGCATTCAGTAACGAACGTGGTGCAATTTAGAAAGTATTTGAAAGGGTTTGCAAGGTTTGCACTGTTTGGACAATAGCACGAAGCTGAATAGGCTTCAACAGTTTTCCCTGGAGCTTCAGGGCTGAGGAATGGCCTTACAGAATTTTATAAAGTCATGAGGCAGGCGGACAGAGAAAAGAGTCAGGGAGTAATTTTTCACAAGGCACATGAGTTCAAAGCGAGATAATATTGGTTTAATGTGAGAACAGGAACAGTTAGAGAGGATGTGAGGGACACTTGTTTTGAACACAGACATTTCCGTGTGTACAGAATGAATTGCCATATTTAGTGGCAGAGTCTGGTGCGCTCACAACATTTCAAAGGCATCTGAAAGGGAATATTGGCCGGCAAGGGTTCGGAGAGATATGGGACAAATTTTGGCAAATATTGGTTAGATTAATTTCGGTTACCTGTTTAGCAGTGGCAAGTTAGATAGTAGGGTGTGTTTCCGTGCTTGGCAACTCTGAGACGCTCCAGAAGCTGACACCAGCTTGAATACAACATTTGCTAAAAAAACGCGTGCTGTTTGTTACTCAGAGCGTTTGGCTATTTTTCCTGGAGGGTGGAGTTTGGCCTGAAGAAAAATACCACACAAATTGTGATACCCCCTCAGCACTCCAGCGAATCCAAAAACTGACAGCTCTTAGCGTGGAACAGAAGCAAACCAGAAAAGGCGGAACCATTGCCAGACACACTGGCATGCTGACTTTGAGGTAGTGCGAGTCGTCTATGTCATGTACTGCTCACACAAATGGCAGCGAGACAATTCCAAACCGTGCTTCCAAACATACTGCAGCTTTAATGCATTGTCAAGTCCCAGAAAGTGCTCACGTCACATACAACAAAACAGAACAGCAATGAACCATGGGAAGTGAAGATGACCAATGACATTCTTGATTAAATTGGGTCAACAATGCGCTGGTACCTCCCTCTGATGGAGAGGACTAATCCCCAGCCTCCCTGACCAGGACAGGAATGAAGGAAACCAGAGAACTAGAACAACGTTTCACCCCGTGATTGCCCACCGTTTCACCACAGCAACAAAAACCGGCGAGCAGATTCAGTGTAGGATCTGGTTTCACACCAGCAATGAAATATCAATCTCCACTCACTTTCAGGGAAAACGGTGACCAACCGTAAATTGTCTGGAATATGAATCCCCAGCGCAGGCTGTTTGGGCCCCGGGTTATACTGCTGCACAGACTTTCATAGGGACAAAGTACTTTTCAAAGGGAGTGTTTGTGGCTGTCCATCCGACAGTGGCAGCTGTTGCCCTCGCTCTCACTGCCGTTC
>NW_025158232.1:0-1492 GCF_004010195.1 Chiloscyllium plagiosum
GTTGCCCTCTTTGAGTTCAATTTTCTTGGAGTTTGGTTGAAACTTCAGCAGAGTTGTGTTCCAGTTAGAGCGAGCTGGGAACAAACTGGATGAACTGGGATTTTGGTGCAGAAATAGCACAGCCGGTTATGCAATATCACAGTATGACCAATTCCACAATAAAAAAATCCCAGATGGATTCCTTGTTCAAAGGCCGCAATTTTCACTCCCACGTGGTCGACTATGACATCCAGAGGACATCCTCCATGTCCCACATGTCCGCCCTTGAACTGTACCCATCCAAATGCAACAAGGAGAGAACCACCCGCGTTCTCATCGTCTATCCGACCAAACTCCAGATATATTGCATCATCCTACACCACTTCCGCCACCAGAAAACAGACCCCACCACCTGTGGTATATTTCCCTCTCCATTCCAATCAGCGTTTTGGGTAGATCATTGCGAGTCCTTTGTCATTTCTATGTCCACCACCAGCCCACATCCCATTCCCTAGTCATTCCATTGCCACCGCATGAATTCCAAAATCTGCGCCCAAACCTCCCCCTCACCTCCATCGAAGGCCCTAAATAATCCTTGCACATTTGACAGAAATTTACACGTTTTTCCCCTAATTCCCCTCATTGTCTATTGTATCTGTTGCAATCGATGTGGTCTCCTCTACATCGGGGAGACAGAATACTAACTGGTGGATTATTTCACAGAATATCTCCGGGACACCCGGAACAACAGATCCCACAGCCCGTAGCTGAGCACCTCAACTCCCTATCCATCTCCATGTATCCATGCAGGTCCCGGACCTTTTCCATCAACAAACCCTAATCGTCTGATGCCTGGAGGAAGAACGCCACATCTGACACCTTGGCTCTGTGCAACCACACAGGTTGAATGCGGATTTCACCAGTTTCCTCATTTCCCCTCCGCCACTTTACCCAATCTTAAGCCTCCAACTCTGCACCTCCCTCTTGATCTGACCATTGACATTCCCATCTATCCACTTCATCCTCCTCTCCGACGCATCACGTTCTCCGCACCTTCATCTGTCTCTAGAATTCTCAGTTATCTTGACGCCAGCCCCCTACACCTCCCATTGATCTCTCAGTCCCCCACCCCAACGGCCCACAAACCACATTTCTGATGATGGGTTATCCGAAAAAACGTGTATTCTCTTCCGACGTGAATGCTGCCAGACCTGCTGTGCTTTCACAGCGCCACAATTTTTGACTTTGATAGCGAGCATATGCAGTCCTTACTTTCTCCCGATTTGAATCTGCAGCTTTGTCTCTGTGTGGATTTCAGTTCTGAGATGTGTGTGTGTGTGTGTGTGTGTGTGTGTGCGCGCGCGCACACGCGCGCGACTGTGAGCGAGATTGTAACTGTGTGAGGGGTCAATGGAGGGTCAGATAGCAACCATTGGCCTTGCATTTCAGAAGCTGCTTTCCCTGCCACCTCGATCTTTCTTTCTTTGATCTCAGAAAAAAACCTCTTGGTTTG
>NW_025158233.1:0-1492 GCF_004010195.1 Chiloscyllium plagiosum
ATATTGCCATAACCCAATAGTTATCGATACTGTAAAAGCATGGAGGGCAATTCGGCAGAGGGAGG
Organism: Chiloscyllium plagiosum; assembly: GCF_004010195.1. Lineage (NCBI taxonomy): Eukaryota > Metazoa > Chordata > Chondrichthyes > Orectolobiformes > Hemiscylliidae > Chiloscyllium > Chiloscyllium plagiosum. The sequence goes on from NW_025158233.1 coordinate 66, forward strand.
CAATATTGGCAAGACATCTTTTCTTACACCGGGTATGCCGGGTTTTCAACCGGGGATGATAGATTCAGGATCCAAACATTGGGCAGCTAGGGGTGTGTCTTGCGCGGGTGATTTGTTTGAGGGAGACACAATGATGTCCTTCGATCAGTTAGCACAGAAACACAAGCTACATAACAGGGACCTCTTTCGTTTATTTCAAGTTAGAGATTTTATTCAAAAAAGACGACAGTTTTGACTGATCCCTCCAAATCCGACATAGAGAGAGGGGTGATTTAGCCCCATATCCTGCAGCCCCCACAAAGTTCTGTATTTTTCTGACACAACATCCCACCAAACCCAACACAGACCTGGGGACGTTTCCAGGGGAGATGAGAAATCGACTTGACATCAGACAAAGAAGATCAGCCGTGAAGACAAGGCTTAAAAGTTAGCCAGCCCAGATGGGACTTGAACCCACAATCCCTGGTTTAAAAGGCCAGTGCCTTATCCATTTGACCACTGGGGCCACATCCGCAAAACTAAAATGGCAGCCTATAAATACTGCACCCTGAACCTCTCATATTGTGTTCTTCTTTGAGTTTTATACTCACACTGATTGGTTGTTTCACCTTCCATCTCACGCTAAATCATTGGCTGCTTGATAAAATTGATCTTACCTCCCATTTCTCCCCAAACAGACAAACGAGAAATCCACCAAACTCCAACTTTGCACAACTCAAGTCTGAGGAAAATGGAGCAGACAGGAAAATAGCAAAGGGCTCAATGTTATTTTGTGCACCACTTTCAAGATATTTGCAGTTAGTGGGGAAGAAGGAAGTGGAGGTGTTGCAAAAAGCTGCATTGAGGACAAATCAACAGGATCTTAACAGGCATTCAGCCCATTGTGGCTGTGCTGTCTCTTTCAGACAATTCACCCCAAGATCTCCCAAACCCTGGAATTACCTTGTGCAAGTTTCTACGAAAGAGCATTTTCCATAATCTCAACACAGGCACAGTGATTTTTAACGGAGTAGTTGAAAAATCCAGTCAATTTGGATTGAGATGGAGTTGATATGGGACGAAAATCAGCCACCACAAAGACCAGGCTTAAAAAGTCAACACCCCAAAAGGGATTGGAACCACCAATCCACGACATCAGAAGCTACAGTCTGACCCATTAAGCCACAAAAACTCAGTGACAATACTCTACTGGGAATAGTTGACCTTAAACAAGTGCTACAGCCGAGTATATTCCAAGATCTGTAACGACACACTGAGGGACGCACTCAAATTTTGGGCAGCTGCTGCCAAGGTGTAACAGGGAAACAACACAGTCTCAGGTCTTTCTGACAAATTATCACATCGTTCTTTCAGTTCTCAGACCCTCTTGGTGCCTGACAATGATCAGAGATCGGTTCCTGCCCAAGTACAAAATGCCTTTTTTTTCA
>NW_025158234.1:0-1492 GCF_004010195.1 Chiloscyllium plagiosum
CAGTCCCACATGGCTATCCATGCTCTGAGTTCTTCGGCCTTTACCTGTCAGTCCTCTTGCATTAAAATAAATGCAATTTAATAAAAACAGGCATTCTTGCTCCCTGTTGTGTTCCATCCTGATCTGTCTTTTCACTTTATTGTTTCTGATTGCTGTATCTCCTTCCAGCCTAGAATTTGCCTCCCTGCTCTTGAGGATCTCACCCCCTGCCAATCTCGTTTAAACCCTCTTTGGAGCACGAGCAAACCTGACGCCAAGATATTGGATCCCCTCCATTGCACGTGCTACCTGTTCCGCTTGAAAAGTTCAACTCTGTCACAGAAAAGACCCCAATGATCGAAAAATCTGAGTGTCTTCCCCTGCACCAATTCTTAATCTATGCATGTATCTGCCATATCCTTCTATTCTTACTTTCATGAGCTCATGAAACAGGAAGTAATCAGGAGGTTACCACATCGAGGTCTTGGTTTTTAACTTTTCTCCTAACTCTCTGTCATCACTCTGGAGGACCGCAGTGCGATATCTACGTGAATCATTTGTGATGCCACCGTGCACAATGATTTCTGCCTGCTCACCCTCCCCCTTGACAACGTTCTGCAGCCGCTCAGAGACTTCCTGGACCCTGGCAACTCGGACGTACCACAAATTTTTGGATTCCCGTTTGAGGGCCCAGAATCTCCAATCTGTCCCTGCAGCAAGCGACAGGGTCTCTAAGACCCTGATTAAATTTACCCTTTCCCGCTGTATCCCAGAGCCATTGGTAGTGCCACACACCTGGCTACAACTGCTTTCCCTTGAACGGTTGTTCCTTTCATCAGTATCTGACATGGTATACTTGTTGTCGAGAGGAATGGCCACACAGGATAGCTGCACTCTCTGCCTACTCCCTTTGCCATTCCAAACCTACTCTCTGCCTGGAACACGATAGGGATCAAGGACTGGCTGTTGGATTAAATTTTGTTTATTTAAATGCAACAGGGCTGACAGGTAAGACTGATGAACTCAGGGCATGGATCTTTATGTTGGACTGTGCCATTATAGTCATTACAGAAACATGGCTGGGGTGGTTCTTGGGCGTGACCACAACACTAAAGCAGTTACATATGAAGTTCGCAGCATCTCCGATAATCCTGACTGCATCCAGCTCCAGCTCCCAAACATGGTCTCCCGGGAACTGCAGCTGGGTGCACTTTCTACACGTATAGTCAACAGGGACGGTGGAAATCTCTCTGAGCTCCTACATCCCACGGGAGGAACGTGCAACTAGCCTAACCGCCTTCTTGACTGCTGTAATACTAAAATAAAAGGATTTTATTTGAGCTTGCCTGTACCTTAAGCCTCTCAAACCAATGACTTACTACTTACTCTGCTACCAACTGCATTTTCTCTACTCCACCAACTTTACTTTTGTTTAAGGAAAAAGGGAAATACGACAGTAATGCAATGTTTGTGCCTGAAGCACGCATTGACACGGAGCCCATGACGACCTGCT
>NW_025158235.1:0-1492 GCF_004010195.1 Chiloscyllium plagiosum
ACCCGTCTTTACGTCGTCAATAAATTTATTTTGCCGTCAGACTACAGACAAAAATGAAGTCAGGCCACACAACTCCATAACCCATTAAGTTCTAAGTTGCACAGTTTCCAGGTAGCACTGTGCAACTTTTACAACTTATAATGCTTGTTTTTGATGAAAACTTTGTTTTTATTCGACAAAATGTATTGTCAACACAAACTCAAACAGTCAAGTACTCCAGGTGGAAAATCATCATGAAAGAGTTACTCACATTCTTTTTCGACAACTGATGCCTAACTTTGAGTGAGCATTTCTGATTTTATTTCAGGAGGTTGCTTCCTGGTCTGTGGTGAGTTAACCTGAGTTCTCAAACCTGAAAAACTGTCCTCAGCAGCCAAGTACATCGCAGAAGAGAAAGATGATGAATAGGCAGATTTCCGCTTTCGAGAAATGCACATTAGCTCTTGCTGCTGGGCAAGTTGGAAAGTGTTTCTGGATTAGTGGTGCTGGAAGAGCACAGCAGTTCAGGCAGCATCCAAGGAGCTTTGAAATCGACGTTTCGGGCAAAAGCCCTTCATCAGGATTAAAGTTGGAAAGTGTGCCGAGGTTGAGTGAATACAGAATCTGGCAAATCTGTAGTGGGTCCAACAGCAAATAACATAACATTCCAAGTCTGCGTGACACTGCGTGACACTGCGAGCTTGGTAAAACCTCTGCCAACAAAAATCAGCAACTTGTTGAGACCATCACTATATTTTTGTCAGTTTTGGTTTGGAACTGTGAGCTGAAGTTAAGAATTGAACTTTGAAAAGCAACTTGTTTTAAAACAACCGAATAAGGCTCAGTCATTTATAATACCAGAGTTGATTTTACTCCCCTTCTTGAACAAGGGGACGACATTCCTTATCCTCCAGTTTTCTGGCATTATTCATGTAGACAATGACAACATAAAGATCAAATCTCAAGGTTCTGCAATCTCCTCCCTGGCTTCCCAGAGAATCCTCAGATTAATCCCATCCAGCCGAGAGGCCTTATCCATTTTCACACTTTTCCGAATTGCTAACACCTCCTTATGAACCTCAATCCCGTCTAGTCTAATAGCCTGCATCGCAGTATTCTCCTCGACAACACTATCTTTTTCCGGTGTGAATACTAACAATATTCATTTGGTGCTTCCCCATCTCCTCGGACTCCATACACAACATCCCACAACTACCCTTCATTGGCCCTGATCTTTCTCGTCACTCTTTTCTTCCTGATATACTTATAGAAAGCTGTATGGTTTTCCTTGATCCTATCTGCCAATGATTTTTCATGTTTCCTCCTGGCTCTTAGTAGCTCTCTCTTGAGGTCTTTCCTCACTAACTTGTAACTCTCAAGCTCCCTAACTGAGCTTCACATCTCAACATAAGCCTTTTCTTCCTCTTGACAAGAGATTCAACTTCTTTAGTAAACCACAGCTCCCGACACATGTTGTAACGATGCTGGAATTTACAGACAAACTTGGATAAAT
>NW_025158236.1:0-1492 GCF_004010195.1 Chiloscyllium plagiosum
AGTATTTACAGGGGGAATCCCCGGGGAGTGTGTGTAAAATGTGGTGTCAATGTCACTCTGAGAGATCAGGAGTGTGACCTCTGAACTGACTGGGTGACTGTTTTCTGAGACGCTCTGTCCAATCAAAATCGGTTTTGTTTTTCCCATGAGCCAGTGAGGTTAACCAATCCCAGTTTGCTCTCTGAAAGGAATGTGTCTTTTCTTCCCCTTCTAGCTCACCATTGAGCTCCTCAGCGTCGCTATGTCCATCTCCACCCTTCTGCTTCTCATCCTGATCGTAGCTTACCACATCCGGGATATCCAGGTAACTGACATGCTTGTAACCAGTATCATCCTTTCAGTTTTCCCCCTTCCCTGTGGTCCTGACACATCAGACCGTAAGACATAGCAGCAGAATTAGGCCATTCGGCCCATCAAATCAGCTCTGCCATTCGATCATGGCTGATAGGTTTCTCATCCCCATTGTCCTGCCTTCACCCCATGATCCTTGACCCCCTTACTAACCGAGAACCCAATTTTGTCTTAAAGACGCTCGATGACTTGGCCCCCACAGCTCTCTGCGGCGATGGGTTCCACAGACTCCCAACTCAAGAAATTCCTTATCATCCCAGTTCTAAAGGGTCATCTCTTCACTTTGAGGCTGTGCCCTTGGGTCGTCGTCTCTGCTCCTGGTGGAAGCATCAATCTAGGCCCCTCATTCTGCTGTACGTTTGAAGCAGATTCCACCCCCCCCTCCCCCCCCACCCCCGCCATCCCCCTAAACTCCATTGAGTACAGACCCAGAGTCCTCAACTGCTCCTTATGTGACATAGGGGCCACTTCTAAAGGCTCCTCACACAGCACCTTCCAAACCCACGGCCACTTCCATCTAGGAGGACAAGGGGCAGCAGGTACATGGGAACACCACCCCCCTGCAAGTTCCCCTCCGAGCCCCTCACCATCCCGACTTGGAAATAGATCAGCTGTTCCTGCCTGGGTCAGAATCCTGGAATTCCCTCCCTCAGGGGCATTGTGGGTCTACCCACAGCACATGGACTGCAGCGGCTCAAGAAGGCAGCCCACCCCCACCTTCTCAAGGGGGTGCAGTCAAGGACATGGGGCAATAAATACTGGGCCCAGCCAGTGGTCATTTTAACCTGATAATAACCAGTTAATAAACTGAGGAGTTGAAGAGGATAGGAAGGATGCAGTTAAAGCTCTCTCTCTCTTTCTGTGTCTCACTCGGCTCTGCCTGAGGTATTATTGAATTGTGCCAATGGGAAAATATGCTCAAACACAATCGCTTGGCACCGTCCCTCAGTCAGCTCGGGCAATTTTCCACACAGTTATATCCTGTTCTTGTTCCTGTAAATCAGGATGCCCAGGGACTGTGTGTGTGTGTGTGTGTTGTATCTGTGTGAATGTGTAAGTGTGAGTGAGTGTGTGTGTGTGTGCCTGAGTGAGTGTGTGTGTGTGAGAGAGAGAGCGCATGTGTTGTATATGTGTAAATGTG
>NW_025158237.1:0-1492 GCF_004010195.1 Chiloscyllium plagiosum
TTAGAAATTCATGCTAATTGCTCCTGATTAGCTCCTGTCTCTTGAAGTGCTCGTATTTATCTCCATATTTTTAACTCTTAATTTACCAACAAATGAAGCAAAACTAACTGATTGAGAAATTCCTGTTTTTCTTATTTTGATCAAGGAGTTAGCTGCCCGACAATCCTCTGGTCAACTTTTAGGAGGTAATAATTGGAGCCATGGTAGTTTGCTTTCTATTTCCAGCATGTCCCACAGATGTCATTCATTTTGTTTCAAAGATTTGCCTCATTTTATGTTGTGGTGCCTTCCTTAGTATTATATTAGTTAGCTTGTCTAATAAATCTGCACCTACCCTTGGTCGTTCTGCAATCCTATTAAACCCCTTCTTGAATCTCTCTTTGCCTTCTCACCTGCAATCAATGATATTCTAAATTTATCCTTGGTTCAGATCATGGAGCAAACAGTTGCTACTTCATATATTTTGAACAGTATTCCTTTTTGTTTTCCATGTAGCGATCTAACAAGCCTTTTTTGGGGGGAGGGCGTACCTAATACAATTTTTTTCTCTGTTACTCTTTTACTTCTTAAAGTGACGAGAGAAATTCTCATTGAGATGTTTTCTGAAGACCCCAGGGCCAGCCAAGCCCCATGGATGAAACCAAGCCGAATTAGCTCTGCTTTCGACATATGAACGAGGAATTTAAATGAAGTGAAGGTAATAATTCCATGTAATCCTTTTGTCCTATTTGTCAGTAATAATTTTTGCAAATGCACTGCTAGTTGGAGCCTCGGATGCTGCCTGACCTGCTGTGCTTTTCCAGCACCGCTCTAATCTAGACTCTGGTTTCCACCATCTGCAGTCCTTGTTTTTACCTGGAGCTAAAATATGTAGATTGTGTAAGTGAGTGACTCAAATAGTGGCCACTATCCTGACTTGGAATTCTGCCACTGCTTCTTGCAAGTCCTTCCCTAATGAGATTGTGGGTCTAGTTTAGCACCATCTTGTCAAGATTAGAGTGGTGCTGGTGCAGCACAGCAGGTCAGGCAGCATCTAAAGAGCAGGAAAAATCAACGTTTTGGGCAAAAGCCTTTCATCCTCGGATGCTGCCTGACCTGCTGTGCAACACCAGCACCACTCTAATCTTGACTCTGATCTCCAGCAACTGCAGTACCCACTTCCGTCTACCATCTTCTCAAGGACAACTAGGAAGGGGCAATAACTGCTAGCCCACATGTATATAAACGCCCACATTCCATGAATGAACAAAAAAAATTACTCAAAATTGATTGAGCACCAAGGAACTCCATTTTAATTCTAAACTCCTCAATGCACATTTTTAAAATGACTCCTAGGGTCTGGGCATCGCCGGCTGGCCAGCATTTATTGACCAATCCTAGTTGATTTTGAGAACCTGGTGAGCTATCTTTTGTAATCACTGCAGTCCATGTGCTGTAGGTAGACCCACAAAGCCCTAAGGGGGGGAATTCCAGGGATTTGATACAGCAATCC
>NW_025158238.1:0-1492 GCF_004010195.1 Chiloscyllium plagiosum
TGGAATCTTACCAGATGATTGGAGGCAGGAAAATATTAGTCCCTTGTTCAGGAAAGGGAATAGGAATAATCCTGGGAATTGCATACCTGTCAGTCTTATGTCTGTGGTGTGCAAATTATTGAGAGGAGTCTGAGAGACAGGATTTATTATTCCTTGGGAAACTATAGTTTGATTAGAGGTAGTCAGTATGGTTGTGTAATGGGCAGTTCATGCCTTACAAGTCTTATTGAATCTTTTGAGAATGTGATGAAACACCCTTATGGCTCATTCAGAAAGTACGGAGACATGGGATACAGGGAAACCTGTCTGTCTGGATACGGGATTACTGGCCCACACAAGACAGAGAGTGATGGTAGACAGAAACAATTCATCCTGGAGCTGAGTGACCTGTGGTTTTCTGCAGGCAGTTGTTACAGGATCTCTGCTCTTTGTGATTTTATGAATAAGTTGGATGTGTGAGTGGAAGAGTTGGTCAATACGTTTGCCAATGACAAGGAGGATGTTGGAGTGGTGGATAGTGTGGAGGGCTGTTGTAGGTTGCAATGGGGCAATGACAGGATGTGGAGCTGGGCTGGAAGTGGCAGATGGAGTTCAATCTGGAAAAGTGTGGAGTCATTCATTTTGAAGATTGAATTTGAATGCAGGATACAGGGTTAAAGGTAGGATCCTTAGGCGTGAGGAGAAACAGAAGGATCTTGGGTTCCAAGTCCATAGATCCCTCAAGGTTGCCACCGAAGCTGATACGCTTGTTAAGAAGGAATATATTGTGTTGGATTTCATTAGTTTGAGAATTGAGTTTTAAAGCTGTGAGGTTATGCTGCAGCTCTATAGAGCCCTGGTTAGACCCCACTCGGAATATTGTGTTCAGTTCTGGTCTTTACATTACAGGAAGGATGTGGAAGCTTTAGACACGGTAAAGAGGACATTTACCAGGTTGCTGCCTGACCTGGAGGGTATGTCTTATGAAGAAAGGTTGAGGAAGCTAAAGCTTTCTCATTGGAGTGAAGAAGGGTGAGGGGTGACTTGGCAGAGGTGAACAAGGGGATGAGAGTCATAGATAGAGCGAATAGAGAGAGATTTTTTTACCCTGACATAAATAGATATTACAAGGGAGTATAATTTTCGGGTGATTAGCGGGTGGTTAAGGGGAGATTTCAGAGGTAGGCTCGTGTGGCTGAGTGGAATGCACTGCCAGTGGTGGCAGTAAAATTAGATGCATTAGGGACATTTTATATACTTCTGGATGATAATGAAATGAAGGGTATGGAAGTTAGAGTCATAGAGATGTACAGCATGGAAACAGACACTTTAGTCCAACCCGTCCATGCCGACCAGATATCCCAACCCAATCGAGTCCCTCCTGCCAGATCTCGGCCCATATCCCTCCAAACCCCTCCAATCCATATACACATCCAAGTACCTCTTAAACGTCGCCATTGTACCAGCCTCCACCACTTCCTCTGGCAGCTCATTCCATATAAGTACCGTTCTC
>NW_025158239.1:0-1492 GCF_004010195.1 Chiloscyllium plagiosum
GAGGGGTTGTTTTCCCTTGTTATTTTGTATTATCATATTTAATTATTACTTGTTGCGATAGCACTTTGATATTTATATATGTTTATATATGGTATTAACATTACCAAATATATCCAGGAGTTGGTGTGGGTGGAGGCATGGGGGTAGGGTGCTCACTGTTAACTCTAGCTTTGTAGTATATTTGAATTTTTCTTCATCCTATTGAGCAGCACCTGGGTCAAGGGTGGGGCACTGGTTGGGAGAGGATACGATGGACTTTTGGAAAGGAAGTGATACCCCCTGGGAACAAGGGGGAGAATCTCCATTTAAATACGTTTTATATTTTATTTATCTCGAAATAATTTTTATTATACTGTTGTGAGTGTAATAAAGAACCTTTATTTTGTGAATTTTATATGCTCTATGCTCGGGATGTTCTGGAAAGGGTTTCCCCTCCCGAGGGGTCTCGGATTTACCCAAACGATTATGGTTGAGAAGTCGGTTAAGTGGTGCACCTGGAATATCAAGCGGTGTAATTCGCCAGTCAAAAGGAAGAAAATGTTATCAAATCTCAAGGAAGAAAGGGTTGACATAGCTCTCCTACAGGAGACACACTTACTGTGTAAAGAACACCTGAAATTACAACAGTTTTGGATTTGATCAGGCCTTTTTTTCTTCTTTAACTCAAAAAGTAGGGGAGTTGTTATTGTTATTCGGAAGAATTTCCCTTTCAAACTCCTAAATCAGACAAAAGACGAATCTGGACGATATATTCTGATTAAAACTCTTATAAATGGTGAGGAATATGTGATTTTAAATTTGTATTGCCCCCCAGCACATCCTTTTAAATTTATAACGGAGGCCTTCTCAAAATTGATGGCTCTTGATGGCGAGGAACAATGAGACATTCCCTCCGTATTGGCGCATGGACCACTTCTGGATGAAAGATAGTAAATTTGTAAGGTACTTCTCTGAAGAATTTAAAAATTTTTTAGAAATTAAGTTAGGCACGGCTAGCAACCCATCAATGATGTGGGAGACCATCAAAGCTTACGTACGAGGTTTGATCATCTCATACTCAGCGACCCAGAAGAAATTAATCGAGAACAACAGCGTCTGCTCGAAGTTCGCTTAAAAGTGGCTGAAACAGCATACCTTGATAAACCATCTATTATCAAATTGCAAAGCATTACGGCCCTTAGGACAGCTCTAAACACCACGCTTATCCAAACGGCGAAGAGGGAAAAAGTATTTGCAAAACAAAGGTTATATGAATTTGGCAATAAACCGGGTAGATATTTAACATTTCTTGCAAAGAAAAAGAATGGCCCTCAAACTATCACGTCTATCAAGGAAAGTACGGGTAATTTGACTCATGATCCTAAAAGGATGAAGGATTTGTATAAATCGCAGGATTGTGAGGATTGGACTAGGAGGATGCAATCATTTTTTTAAAAATTTGACCATTCCGGAACTAACTCCGGAACTAACTCCGGAATAGGTATCGGTCTTG
>NW_025158240.1:0-1492 GCF_004010195.1 Chiloscyllium plagiosum
CAATATTAAAAACTATCTGACACTTTGGGGTATAAGACCAGGAAAAATTGAACAGTTGGAAGACAACTGCCAAAAGACTAACAGATTTAGGCTGCGAGTAAGAACTCTGAGAGGTACATAAGGAGTTTGCACAGAAAAAAACATCAACACTGACCTGGAGAGCAAATCTACGGAGGAAGATAAGAGAAGATTTGAAACCTGGCTGGTTTTGAAATTTGAATTTTTTGGTAAATCTCAATCAGGAGTTTTATTGAGCTAATATTATAGAAGGGAACGTAGAAAATAGGTTAGAGGAAGGTGTTGTAAATAGTTGTTAGTTCATTATTTTCTGTTAAGTAAAACTTTCTTATAGTTCTTGGCCTCTTGAATTTTCACACATTACTGTATGGGATAAATCTTTTCTGTGTTGCTGGTTAAATTAAGCATGAGGGTTTACCCATGACATAATAGTCTGGGGGTTCATTGTCTGGATTTGAACTGGTTTAGACAAATTTGAATAGGTGTGGGGGTACGGAAAATCTCAGCAGATTTAAACACTTGCAAGTTAGTGTCCTACATCTTTAAATAAAGGTGAGACAATTTGTTTAATTTTGGTGACTTGTGGTTGATTAAATTAAAAGTCAGAGAAATGGCTCTTAAAATTGCTGAAGAGGTTCTGGAATTTGAAGATGATTTTCAAATTTGCCAAGAAAATTTAGAAAGAAAGAAAAAAGCCGTACTTTTAGAATTAGCAAATAAATTGGATTTTGGCTTAACCAAGGACAAAAGTAAAGTTGAAGTTGTAAGGGGATTACTCAAACACTTAGGTCTGTCAGAGAAACAGACACGTGCAGTAGCAGTAGAAAAACTTAACTCCCATTTTCCTCATATGTAATTTAAAAGATAAACAGAAAGAGGGAGAGAGGAAAAAAGAAGAGGGAGAGATGTTCTTAGCTTAGCAAAAGAATTTGAACTTGAAAAGTGGTGACTTAGTCAGCAAAGCCAGGTTAACAGGATGGAGATTAAAAGAGAAGGCAGTGATATATACAAATATGACAAAATGCCACATTTTGATGAGAAAGATGTTGAAGCCTTTATTTCATTTGAAAAATCAGCTAGGCAGGTGGAGTGGTCTGAGGATTTATGGGTAATGCTATTTCAGACTAAACTGATAGGTAGAGCTATGAGGTATTTGCTGAGCTGTCAGATGAGGGGTCATGAGATTAAGAAGAGGTTATTTTAAGTGCTTATGAATTGGTACCAGAAGCATATAGTCAGCGGTTCAGAAACGTACACAAGGAACCAGGTCAGACTTGCGTTGAGTTTGAAAGAATTAAACAGTCATTTTGATCGATGGGCATGTGCTTTGAAAATAGATAGGACCTTTGAGGCTTTACGAGAGATTATTCTACTGGAAGAGTTTAAAAGCTCACTTCCAGAGATGTTAAGAATTCACATGGAGGAACAAAAAGTTCAGGAAGTGAGAAGGGCAACAGAATTAGCAGATGAGTAC
>NW_025158241.1:0-1493 GCF_004010195.1 Chiloscyllium plagiosum
AAATAAAAGGTTTTGTGATTTTCACTTGAAAGAAATGAAACTATCATAGTATTCTTACAGATGAAAGCCTCAACAAACAATTAAGGTATTATTCAATGTATAATTTCAGTTACATCACACTGTAAACTTTTTCTATAAATTCTGTGTCTGGCAATTGTACCCTCCACAACCATCTGTTGAAGGAGTGGCGCTCCGAAAGCTAGTGTGCTTCCAATTAAACCTGTTGGGCAACAACATGGTGTTGTGTGATTTTTAACTGAATAAATTCAAGATAGAGATTGCCCACGTGTCGGCGGGCAATGGCCTAGTGGGATCATCACGAGATTGTTAATCCAGAGAGCCAAGTAATGTTCTGGGGGACCTGCGTTCAAATCCTGGCAAGGCATTTAAACTAAAAAAAACTCTGAAATTACGAGTCTAATGATGACCATTGTTGGGGGCAAACTTCATTGGTCCCACCAATGTCCTTTAGATTGCTCTCCTTGCCCATACCGACTGACACATGACTCGGCAATGTAGGATCATAGAATTCCTACTGTGTGGAAGAAGGCCATCAAGTCCAAGCAGCATTCCACCCAGAACCACACCCCTCTCCTATTGCTGTAACCCTACACTTCCCATGGCCAGTTCACCTAACCTGCACATTCTTAGACTGAGAATGGAGACTAGCGCACCCGGAGGAAACCCACTCAGACATGGGGAGAACATGCAAACTCCACAAAGAAAATCACCTCAGGGTGGAATGGAAGCCAGCTCCCTGGTGCTGTAAGACAGTGGTGCTAGTCACTGTGCCACCCATTCCTCATCTTTCATCTAAATGCCTAATCCCTTATTCCCAGACTGCGACTCTGCTTTCGAATCCCCAGGTAGGGGGGACAAAGTTAAAAATCACACGACACCAGGTTCTCGTCCAACAGGTTTAATTGGAAGCACTAGCTTTTGGAGCGCTGCTCCTTCACCAACCTTCACCTGAGGAAGGAGCGGCACTCCGAAAGCTAGTGCTTCCAATTAAACCTGTTGGACTATAACCTGGTGTTGTGTGGTTTGTAAATTTGTACACCCCAGTCCAACCCTGGCATCTCCAAACCCAGGTAGGGGCACATCCTTCCAAACTCTACCCTGTCAGGGCCCTGGAGAATTTAAAATGTTTCAGTGAAATCTCCAAACCTTCTAAATTCCAGGGAATCCTGACCCAGTCCCCTCCCTCGATCATTAGACAATCCCCTCAACCCATCACATGAACTGTTGCTGTGTTTGATCATCTCAGTAAACGTTTCAAGGAGGGAAGGAGAGAGAAAGACTCTTTCTGCTTTGAATTGATACCAAACATTGAAAAAGCAGGAAAGTATTCTCACCAAGTATTGTTCACATACTCGGAGGTCACTGGTGTGGTGTCCTTATATTCTTTATTCTTGCCTTTTCTCTTGTTCATTTCATTGAGGAGAACAGAGTCAACCGAAAAGGAAATGAACAGCATAGTTTGTTTTCTCTGT
>NW_025158242.1:0-1493 GCF_004010195.1 Chiloscyllium plagiosum
AACAGACAAAGAGATGTTGGCTTAGAGGTCCGCGCTTTCCGGGAAGTGGCAATAGATATAGGTAAGGTCGTCATAAATGCATATGTCATACCTGTCTTTATTAGTGCAGCACACGCCTGAAAATTTGGCGATTATTGTTGCATACTTATAGAACTTTAGGTCGGCAATATTTAGAATATTGAGTACAGTTCTTGACATCACACGATGAGAAGAATGTGGATGTTTTGGTGAGTCTACATAGCTGACTCATCAGGATGTTGCCCAGTTAGCAATATATTACCTATGGCGTTAGATTTGGAAAAAATAAATTGAGTGTATTGAATTGAAATTTGGAGGATGACGGGCAATCCATGAAGAGCTTAGAACATTACGAGCGCATTGGTTTAATTAATAATTTGATTTTTTTCATACTAAGTTTGAAATACCAATTACTTGTGAACACAGGCTTCAGATGAGAATGCTTAAGATGAAAGGAGATGAGAGACACGGGTTTCGCTCTAGTACCCAGAGGGTGCTAAGTGTCCGGAACGCACATCCAGAGCAGTGATGAAGCGGAAACAATGGCCAAGTTTCGGAGGCATCTTGCCAGATAAATGAACAGGCGAGGAATGGAGAGACACGGAGCACGTAGCGGCAAAGTAAGTTTTGTCTCGAAAGGCATTTTGTGTCAGGGAAGTCATCGGAATTCCTGTTCCTGTGCTGAACAGTTTTTTGCCCTTTAACTCTGAAATTACAATGTTGAGAAAGGTCAAGGCATGCTGAGGGTACATATGTTGCTTTATCTTTAAGGCACCTCTTTTCGTCTTGCACTCAATTTGCATCTGAGTAACTTCACAGTACAACTTCTGCTGATGTCAAGCCCACACAGCATATCTCGGTGTTTCTACTTTGTATTGCTACAAGTAGAACAGATACATTTTCTCATTTTCACATATCATATTTAGGCGTAATTTACGTTTCCAAATCTTTTTTCCGACCATTTGCATCGCTTTTCTTTCTTATGATTTGGGCACAAAGGTCATACGTTCTCCTATTGTAATCCACCCCGAGGCCTTTTTTCCCATACAGATACATACATCTGCAACTGTGCTCATTAAAAAAAATCTTAATGCTTCTGTTCCTATCAGTAATTATGACTAACCATATTCGTCTCTAAATATTACTTTTTTCTCTTGACGTAGATATTGCCAGACCCTCTAAGTTTCTCCATTATTTTATTTTCTAATACTTAGTAATTATAGTGTTACGACACGGGTTAAACCTTGTGCTAATTTAAACCGGACACGCTGGAAATCTCACCTCCTGCCATAATCTGCTGAATTTCGAGGGCCAAAGAGCTGTCCCAAATATAACTATTGAAAAAAAATAATAATAATGTTATCTTAAGTCCAAAAGTGAACTTTACACAACAACCTGATACAACTCCTTTCCCTTAAACCTGCTTTTATATATTTGCCATCATACAATACGGGTATGAAAGTTCACTCTTAAAT
>NW_025158243.1:0-1493 GCF_004010195.1 Chiloscyllium plagiosum
GGGGACGGAGTACACCAGGAAATAAAACTGCTCCCGATAAACAATGGGAATGTGTCTCAGGATCAGGTCGAGGATAATGACCAGGAGATCCGCCGCTGCCATGGCCCCCAGGTAACATCTGATACATGGAGACAATCCACAATCTTTATAAAGCAGGACGTAGATGGTCACTACGTTAACTGTGAGGAAGGAAAACAAACCCATTATCCATCAGCCTGGAGGCAAAGGGACCCGTTTGGTTGGGGACCCAGTGAGAATTTCAAATGTGTCCCTGTATTCAGGGATTTATTAAAATAATTAGAGCTGGAATAACAACTGGGAAGGTCTGCATTACCGAGGAAAATGTGACAAAAACCACAAGAAACCCTCCCTCCCCAAACACACAGAGGTACATCCATAAGGACAGATGGTTTCTAGAACATTCCCACACACACGATCACTCGAGAGCAGACACGGGTCACTCCTTCCCAGTTCCCAACACGGAGGGTGGAAACGTTGCTGTCCTGAAGGATTCTCTCCCAGTTTCCTGAAGACAAACGGAGTTTGGGAATTCCTGTATTTTGATCTAAATTGTGGTCGATCCTGTGTCGTGAAAAATGTAAACGCCGGGAAAACGTATTCACCCCTTTAACTGCCCGAGGGGCCTTCGGAACAGTGTCTCCTTCTCCGTGGAACGGGATCTCTTCCCTCGGGATCTTATCGTTTGTTCAATTCACTGTGTCCGGACATTCACAAACAATGTCAGGGACAAAACGTTCCGGTGAATGTCAGTTATATAATGTCAGGGACAGAACATTCCGGGGAATGTCAGTTATAGAATGTTGGGGACAGAACGTTCCAAGGAACTCTTTGATCTGTCCATCACCTTTCCCCCCTACCCACCCCACCAACATGATGTACTGGGCACACTGTAACATTAATGGGGTGAGAGACGTAGGGTCCAATCACAGCAATGGGAACTAAAGGCATTGCCTGATCAGCTGAAATGATTAGATATACCACATTCTCGATCCAGCTCACAGAACCAGCCCAGACACCATACAGCCAGGGGAGATATCTGTTCACTGTGCAGACTCATCCATTGCACTGGTCAATACAAACCAGCAATCTTTCCAGAGATCAGATCAGGGTATTGATCTATAAACCCAGACCATATATCTGTCCAGCGCGGTGAGCTGTGCAGACCACAACAGTGCATTATCTATAAACCTCAACCAGATAGTCTGACCAGCACAGCGACCTGTGCAGTGGTTACCTGTGAACTTATCTGTAAACCAGGAGCAGTTACCCTCCCAGCATGTAGGACTGTGTACCCCACCCCAGTGCATTGCTCAGTAACACTGTGTTAGATTACTGCCCAATGTGGGGAAACTTGCAGCCCATGCTGGAAGTGTCAGGATGTGCAGCTCCCATCCATTTAGAGCTCCATATCTCCATTGTGCCCTGACAAGGGAGTGCTGTGGATATGAACATCACTGCCAGAGAGATGGCGG
>NW_025158244.1:0-1493 GCF_004010195.1 Chiloscyllium plagiosum
GCAGTGCTAACCACTGTGCCACCGGGCCGCCCATAAATCGTACAAATACGGTCCTATCAGTAACATGGTTCTTTATACTGTAAATACTGTACATAGCTTAAGATGAGATTTTCCAGGATGCTGCAGAGTATGGGTGGTTTGAGTTATAAAGAAAGACTGGATAGGCTGGGATTTTTTACACTGGATCACAGGAGGTTGAGAAGTGACCTGATAGAAGTTTATAAAATAATGCGTTAATTTGTAGGGCTGTTTTTCCGAGGATGGGGGATCTCGAAACTCGGGTGCATATTTTTAAGGTAAGAAGAGAGATTTTATCAAGACGTAAGAGCAATGTTTTCCCACAGAGTGTGGTTCCCATGTGGAATTAATTTCCTGAAGAAGTGGTGGATTACAATTGCAATGTTTAAAAGGCACTTGGATGGGTAGATGAATAGGAAAGGCTTGGAGGGATATGGGCCAGGAGCATGAAGGTGGGCTCGTTTAGTTTGGGATTGTGTTTGGCATGGACTTGTAGGACTGAAGTGTCCGTTTCCATGCTGGCTGACTCAATAATTCTGCCCCACAGCTCTCTATGGCATGGAATTCCAAAGACAACCCTCAGACAGGAAAATTCTCCTCATCTCTGTCTAAGAAAAAAGAGCGCTAATATAAGTCTATGTCCTCTGGTTCTCGACTTTCCCGTGAGGAGAAACCTCCTCTCAGTATTTACTCTGTCAGGCCTGTTAAGAATCCTGTATGTTTCAATGAGATCACCTCTCATTTATCTAAACTGCAGCAAGTAGTGTCCCAGCCTGTTAAACATTTGTTCCTAAGGCAATCTCCCCATACCACAGATCATCCAAGTGAATCTTCTCTGAACTGCATTCAATGAAATGAAACATTTCCCTAAATAAAGAAAGTAAATCTGCTCACAGCACTCCTGATGTGGTCTCACCAGCATCTTGTGCGGCTGTAGTAAGACTTCCTGACTCTTGTACTCCAATCAAATTGAAATTAAATCAAACATTCCATTAGCATTATCTACTGCACCCTGTCTGCTAGCTTTGTGTTTCCTGCACAGGTTCCCCTCAGTTTTTGTGTTGCAGCTTTCTGCACTTTTTCCCTATTTAAATAATACTGATATATTGTTTCCTTCCAGAATTAATACTTTTATTTGTATCAGAGCGCTCATATCAATTTTAACGTCTGCTTCACTTTAATTTCAATTTTCCATTCCCCCCCTCTCTCCATCTCTAAACTAAAGCCCGACATATGCTTGCCCCTCATATTCTGGTGCGCATGATCTTGTTTCCGCTCTCACTACAAATCAGTCACTGATATTTCTGAAGCTGAACAATAATAAACTGCGAGGATCAGGAGTGGAACCATGGACCCCAAACTGATAAAGACAGGCATGGTGGTGGCGGAAGTGGGGGTCGGGGGGGAGGGAAAGAAGTCCTGGACGTTCAATCATAACAACGAGGTGGCTACAACTGTAGATTAATATTTGAGCC
>NW_025158245.1:0-1493 GCF_004010195.1 Chiloscyllium plagiosum
CTCTAATTGGTTAATGTTAATTGTAAAGAAACCTCATAACACCTGCAAAGTAGCACTGCTCAGTATAGAATGTGCTGATTGTGAGGAAAGGTTGAGCAGCTTGTTCCACATGAATATTTATATATTGTAAAAGAGTTTGGGAGAAGATTTGTAGCTCGGGTGCTCGTTGTTCTGGTTCTGTTCGCCAAGCTGGAAGTGTTTGTTGCAACCGTTTCGTCCCCTGACTAGGTGACATCCTCAGTACTTGGGAGCCTCCTGCGAAGCGCTTCTGTGGTGTTTCCTCCGATATTTATAGTGGCCTGTCACTGCCGCTTCCGGTTGCCAGTTTCAGGTGTCCACTGTAGTGGCCGGTATATTGGGTCCAGGTAGTGGACCTATGATGGTAGTGTTGTCCCAGTGGTACGACACGACCAGCTATCCTTAGTCGCCACACACTCAGACAACAAGCAACAGGAATTCGACTGGGACAACACTACCATCATAGGTCAAGCCAAACAAAGAACAGCCAGGGAATTCCTACAGACATGGCATTCATCCACAAACTCCATCAACAAACACATCGACCTGGACCCAATATGCCGGCCACCACAACGGACAGCTGAAACTGACAACCGGAAGCGGCAGGGATAAGCACTGAGGATGTCAACTAGTCAGGGGACGAAACGTTTTCAACAAAAACTTCCAGCTCGGCGAACAGAACCACAACAACATGATTTCTATATTTATTGACCTACGAAGCCGATGCCAATGGCTCACATTGTAATGGGATTCATCAACAAGAAAACTTTTCAGGATTAACACAGTTCTGTCTTATGTGCAGGGGGTGATTGCACAAGCACAGTATCAAGCTTCATCGGGGCAAGACCAAAAGATGTTGGAAAGAGTTAACATTTTCGGTCCAGTGACGCTGTCGCCAGCACCGATGGTTTTCAGAAAAAATTTGGTCTATACGCAGAAGATATGTGGGGGTGCAATAATTAGGAGGAAACAAGATGTCGGGATAGAGCCGAAAGAGAGAGACTAACAGTTGGACATAGGAATCGATAATGATTTGTTTGGAGCATTAACAACTGATCACGGAGACTGTTTATGATGAACCATAGGTAGTGTGTATTGGCTGCTATGCTATAACTAGGCCTGGGTGTGTGGAGGGGGCCAGGACATGGGAGGCTTCAGGCCTCTAAAATAATTGAAAATAATATGGAGGGTTGCGGGGTCCTCAAACAGAAAATGGTCTGTTGCTTTTTCAGCATGCGCTGAGCTATGGTGGAACACTGCAGTAAGCCTGAGATAGAGACGTTGGTTAGGATACATAGTTCTGTGCGAAAGGAGCAGTAAGTTTCAGATGTCCGCTTTCGTGGGCGGTATATTGGGTCCAGGTCGATGTGTTTTTTGATGGAGTTTGTGAGTGAGTGCCAAGCCTCAAGGAATTCCCTGGCTGTTCTTTGTTTGGCTTGACCTATGAGGATAGTGTAAAAAATCCCATGCAAGGA
>NW_025158246.1:0-1493 GCF_004010195.1 Chiloscyllium plagiosum
TATGAAATAAGACTGATAAAGTGCAGAATTTCCTTGTTTAAAGATGAACTGGGGAAGGTTGTTTGGAAAAGTGTTTTGGTGGATAAAAGATTTAATAAATAATAGGAACATTTGAAAAGAGAATACAGCATTCAAAGTAGCTATATAGCTATGAGAAATAGAAAGACAGGATATTCCAGGATAAAGTATCCTGATGTACTTTTATGCTTAGAAATGATACATTCAAACCAGTTAGTTAAGGTTCAATTGCTAGTTGTTTGTTGGACAAGAACAATAGAAGAAAATTAAGTGAATAAAACACTGAGGATTAATTAAAAAAATAGTCAATTCTGTCTCGGTTGTAACTTCCATGACCGCAGATGGCTTGGGAACAAACAATTGAGGAAAATCAGAGAGAGACACCTGGATGAGTTTATGCTCGAACTCATTCTTGGGAGAGTCATCAGAGAGGGCAGTGCAGTATGTTAGAATAGTATTGATGTCGATAACTTTTCCAAGCCAGGGAGAACTTTTCATCTCAGACTCATGTTCAGGATGATGAGACAGGACTGTAAATTGCCAGCCTTGACACAACAGACTCCAAAGCAAGAATGGAAGTGAGGCTCGCTTATTGAATATGTCTGACATCATGTAAGATACCAGACTAAAGCTGATACTCCAAAAATATGCATGTTGGGTGGAACGACAATGCTAAATTGTCCATTGTGTTCATGGATGTGCAGGCTGTGTAGATCACATTACACGGATACAATAGAAATGCTGGATATAATTTGAAAGCACTTCGAATAAAGAGTTCAGAAAAAAATGTTCTAAATAGCCGTTTCCACAGAGCAGATATTCCATACTTCTATCATTTACTCATCAGTTTGGTTGTAACTGAAATAGCTTAAATAAAAACATGACTTTGAATAAAAACTCACGTCTTCTTTTACTCATTTTGATGAAAATTTATGTTGTCCATTCGGCACTCTAAGCCTAACAATATATCCGATTGACAAAGGAAATCATGGAGGAAATAAGGAAGGAAAAAAGGCATATGATACATACTGAAAGAATGCTAGTAATACCAATGAGCCAGAGTATTTCAACTGTGGAGAGCCATAGAGAGAAAAATAAAGAAGGCTAACAGGAAGCAGAAGGAAAGAGTGCCAGGTGCACGAAATCAAAGAGAAAAGACAAGTCTTCAATATGTTAACAGTGAATGAAGGATAAAGTGGAGTCTATAAGGAACAAATAGGTTTAGCTGCTCCCTGAATCAATTTATAACCGAGATAATAAATTAGAAATTTGAAGACTTTGCAAAGTTAGAAAAATGATAGCAACAGCGTAGTTTAAAATGTCGATTTTGCGCAACTGAGCTGTATGTTAATGGATATAGGAAAGGTGTTCAACCGCCTGGCACCACTACTGGTCGAAAAGTCTTCAGGATCAGATAGATGTATCCTGCCTTGCTGACAGACGTAAGCAAGCAAATTGTGGTGTCGTTCGTGCTG
>NW_025158247.1:0-1493 GCF_004010195.1 Chiloscyllium plagiosum
TAAAGAAAACCACATGGCACGAAGCGATTCTGGAGGGAGGGGGCACCCGTCAGGTACAATTAAATGAAACATTTGGGATAGAAATGAAAACAAATGGGAAGGATTTCTCAGGCTGTTGTTTCCGAATTAGCGTAGAACAGGGAAAATGGGCAGAACTACTGGATAATAAGATACAACCTTTCACCCCTCCCGATAACCATAAAGTAGTAAAAATTATAGAGGCAAAGGACTTGATACAGACTATCGAAATAGAAACTGGGCACGGGGATGCAAATGCCTGGGTTGAATGGGTAAAGTATACTGTAAAAAGTCTGAACAAGAGCAATTGCTATGCATGTGCCTCCGGTCGGCCAGTGGCCCAGGTGGTTCCCTTTCCGCTCGGGTGGAAGCAAGACAGGAAGGGCATGAAATGTATCATAGCCCTGTATCAGGAGGAGACTGCATGGAATGATGGGAATTGTACCTCCCTATCTCTAATGTTCTCTCCCTCGGAGAAGAAAGATTCAAAAGGCCCCCCCCCACGTTTTCAGCCACAGTTGGAAATCACACGTCATGTGTGCATAGACGAGGTACAAATCGGTCCAGAGATTTGGGGGAGCTGAAATTACGTACAGAGATTAAGAATGTTACCGAAACGGAGAAGGGAGGGAACTACTCAGCACTAAAGGTTCCCCGAGAGGATCTGTGGTGGTACTGTGGAGGCAAAATATTGAGACCCACCGTACCTCCGGATTGGAGAGGGATATGTGCAATTGTACAATTGACAATTCCATTTACGCTGGCATTTGAGAAGGAAAAGATCGTAGGGAAAAAGGGAAGGGATAAGAGATCACTGTTAGACACTTCTTTCAATGACAGAATTTATCTTGATTCT
This sequence comes from Chiloscyllium plagiosum, assembly GCF_004010195.1. Classification (NCBI taxonomy): domain Eukaryota; kingdom Metazoa; phylum Chordata; class Chondrichthyes; order Orectolobiformes; family Hemiscylliidae; genus Chiloscyllium; species Chiloscyllium plagiosum. The sequence goes on from NW_025158247.1 coordinate 875, forward strand.
ATAAGAGTCCCTGGGGGGAGTACCTGATGAGTTCAAGGCTCGTAACCAGATTGCAACAGGCTTTGAGTCAGCTCTCTTTTGGTGGGTAACAGTTAATAAAAATGTAGATTGGATAAATTAAATTTTCTGTAATCAACAGCGATTTATAAATTATACAAGAGATGCGGTTAAAGGAATATCAGAACAGCTTGATGCGACAAGTAGGATGGGATGGGAAAACAGAATGGCCTTTGATATGATTCTAGCGGAAAAAGGGTGTGTGTGTGTGTGATGTTAGGAGGAAGCTGTTATACCTTTATTCCTAATAATACTGTGCCTGATGATTCAATTATTCGGGCCTTAAGGGGATTGACTATCTTAGCAGAGGAACTGGCTGAGAATTCAGGAGTAGACACATCTCTCACGGGATGGCTTGAACCATGGTTTGGAAAATGGAAGGGGGTGGTGGTTTCCATCCTTACTTTCCTGATAGTAGTAGCCTGGCTATTGGTTACCATTGGCTGTTGTATCATACCCTGTATACGAGGGCTCACCCAAAGACTGACTGAGACGGCCTTAATGAAACAGATGTCCCTAAAGAGCAATGGGAGAGAAGGGCTTACCTGGTGAACAATGAAGG
>NW_025158248.1:0-1493 GCF_004010195.1 Chiloscyllium plagiosum
CGAGAATTCTCTGTTTTATCTCTCCCTCCTTGCTTTAAAAGTGGGACAACATTGGCTACCCTCCACTCCGCAGGAACTGATCCTGAAACTATTGAACATTGGAAAATGTCCACCAATGCATCCACGAATTCTAGAGCCACCTCCTTCAGTACTCTGGGAAGCAGACCATCAGGTCCCGGGGACTCATCAGCCTTCAGACCTAACAGTCTCTCCAAAACCATTTCCTGCCTAATATTAATTCCCTTCAGTTCAGGTCCTTCAGCCACTATTACATCTGGGAGGTGGCACGTGTCTTCCCTATTTAAGACAGATCTAAAGTACCAATTCAACTCTTCTGCCATTTCTTTGTTCCCCATAATACATTCACCCGTTTCATTCTTCCAGGACCCAATTTTAGTATTAAACATTTTTCTTTCTTTTCGCATACCTAAAAAAAAAACCTTTACTATGCTCCTTTATATTTTTGGCCAGTTTATCTTCGTACCTTATTTTTTCTTTGCGTATTTCCTTTTTAGTTATCGCCTGTTCTTCTTTAAAAGCGTCCCAGTCGTCCGATTTCCCACTCATCTTTGCTATTTTATACATTTTCCCTTTTGTCTTTATATGGTCCTTAACCTCCCTCGTCAGCCACGGCCACCCTGTCGCCCCTTTGGATCTTTCTTCCTTTTTGGAATGAACTGATCCTGCATCTTCTGCATTATACATAGAAATACCTGCCTTTGTTGTGCCACTGCCATCCTTGCTTGGGTATTTCACCATTGAACTTTGGCCAGATCCTCCCTCATAGCTCCATAATTCCCTTTATTCAAACTGAAATATTCTCACTTCCGATTCTACCCTCTCTCTTTCAAATTGCAGATTGAAGCTTATTGTATTGTGGTCACTACCTCCGAACGGCTCCTTTACTTCGAGGTCCCTTACCAAATCCGGTTCGTTGCACAACGCCAGATCCAGAATTGTCTTTCTCCCTGGTAGGCTCCAGCACAAGGTGTTCTAAGAATCCATCTCGGAGGCACTCCACAAACTCCTTTTCTTGGGGTCCAGCACCATCCTGATACTCCCAGTCTACCTGCATATTGAAGTCCCCCATGACAACTGCAGTAGTAGCTTTGCGACAGGCCAATTTCATCTCCTTATTCAACTTACATACGAAATTCAGGCTACTGTTTGGGGGCCTGTAGGTAACTCCCATTTGGGTCTTCCTACCTTTAGAATTTCTCAGCTCTATCCATACCATCATTCTCCACATGTCTGTGTGGGGTTCCTCCTGGTGCTTTGGTTTCCTCCCACAGTCCAAAAACTGTGCAGGTTAGGTGTATTGGCCATGCTAAATTGTCTGCCGTGTTAGGTGATGGGGTAAATGTAGGGGAACGGGTTTGGGTGGGTTACTCTTCGGAGGGTCGGTGTGGACTTGTTGGGCTGAAAGGCCTGTTTCCACACTGTAAGTAATCTAATCTAAAGGTTTGTGGAATGGTTTGAGTTGAGGAGCTTGG
>NW_025158249.1:0-1493 GCF_004010195.1 Chiloscyllium plagiosum
AGCCTGAATGGGTGTGGCCAGCTCTCACAGATTGCGATCTCTGGATTTTGGTGTCTAAGTAACATCAGAAACTATTGGTGTCTCAAGAGTGTTGGAAGCTTCAGTGAATGTCTCCTGGTTGCTACTCTCCCTATATGCAGTTTTTAATTCCTGGATTGGAGAAATGTTTGTGACATTCTATGTCTGAATTTTCCTTTCTGCCAGGGACTGTGTTTATGGGATTCTCCTGTATTGGAACAGTTCATTAGTAATAACTCCTCGATCTATTATCCTGTTAACTTGTCCAATAGTATTACCTAATTCTAAATTCCTCTTTCTTTGGTTTCATTTTATCTGTCGTGTTTAAATAAATGGTGTTTTGCTTCACAGTGAGTAGTTTGACGAGTCACATTGCAACTTTAAACTTACTAACTATGGCCCCAATATTCAAATCCAAATTCTTAATATAAATGATGAAATGTAATGAACTCAGAACTGATTCTTACAGCACATTGCTGCTTAAAAGCGTCCAGTCTGAAAAATACCCCTCTTCCTTCAAAGCAATTGTGACTAGCTTCCTCTGTATCCCATCTGACCGAAACTTCCTAATCTATCTACCAATCGGAATGTTGTGAACACCTTACTGAGGTCCATGTAGACAATGTCTACCAAATTGCCTTCATCAGTCTTCTTTGTCACCTCTTCATAAAATGAGAAAGTGAGGTCTGCAGATGCTGGAGATCAGAGATGGAAATGTGTTGCTGGAAAAGCGCAGCAGGTCAGGCAGCATCCAGGGAACAGGAGAATCGACGTTTCGGGCATAAGCCCTTCTTCAGGAATGGCTTATGCCCGAATGGCTTGATTCCTGAAGAAGGGCTTATGCCCGAAACGTCGATTCTCCTGTTCCCTAGATGCTGCCTGACCTGCTGCGCTTTTCCAGCAACACATTTCCATCTCTGATCTCCAGCATCTGCAGATTTGTCACCTCTTCATAAAACTCAACTAAATTAATGAGACATGATTTTCCATGCAGAAAACGACGTTGACTACCCCGATCAGCCCTTGCCTTCCCACATGTATGTAAATCCTGTCCCTGAGAATCCCCTCCAACAACTCACCCACCACTGACATCAGGTTCACCGGGCTATAGTTACCCTGCTTTTTGGGTCATTGTTTCGTTTTCTAGTCCCGCACTTCCATTGCTCACAACAAATATTAAATGTAACCAGGTTGGTGAGATGGCCGATGATAATGGTCTCAGACTGGGTCAGTGTCAGTTTTAGGAACAATTCAGGCTAGTTTATTTAATCAGCTGAAACAGCACGTTTACGAGCCAGAGCAATGTTACTCAAACTATGATGGAAAGATGAATGGCTAATGGTTTGAATATTGCAAATAAAGAATCGATATTTTCCTTCATAAAAACACTGGCGTGCACACACACACACACACACACACACACACACACACACGTTCCCCATGATAGACGAATGGAGAAATTGAAGTCATATGGT
>NW_025158250.1:0-1493 GCF_004010195.1 Chiloscyllium plagiosum
AGAGATAGGGAATCCCAGAGTGTGGGTGAGAGAGATAGGGAATCCCCGAGTGTGGGTGAGAGAGAGAGGGAATCCCCGAGTGTGGGTGAGAGAGAGAGGGAATCCCCGAGAGTGGGTGAGAGAGAGAGAGGGAATCCCAGAGAGTTTCCGAGTGAGTGTGAGAGTTAGGGAATCCCAGAGTGTGTGTGTTAGAAATAGGGAATCCCCGAGTGTGTGTGGGAGATAGGGAATCCACGAGTGTGGGTGAGAGATAGGGATTCCCCGAGTGTGGGTGGGAGATAGGGAATCCCAGAGTGTGTGTGTGAGAGAGAGGGAATCCCAGAGAGTTTCCGAGTGTGTGAGAGAGATAGGGAATCCCAGAGTGTGTGTGTGAGAGATAGGGAATCCCAGAGAGTTTCCGAGTGTGTGTGAGAGATAGGGAATCCCAGAGTGTGTGTGTGAGAGATAGGGAATCCCAGAGTGTTTCCGAGTGTGTGTGAGAGATAGGGAATCCCCGAGTGTGGGTGAGAGATACGGAATCCCCGAGGTGTGTGAGAGATAGGGAATCCCAGAGTGTGTGTGAGAGTTAGGGAATTCCAGAGTGTGTGTGTGAGAGAGAGAGGGAATCCCAGAGAGTGTGTGTGAGAGAGAGGGAATCCCAGAGTGTTTCCGAGTGTGTGTGAGAGATAGGGAATCCCCGAGTGTGGGTGAGAGATAGGGAATCCCCGAGTGGGGGTGAGAGATATGGAATCCCAGAGTGTGTGTGTGAGAGAGGGAATCCCAGAGTGTGTGTGTGAGAGAGGGAATCCCAGAGTGTGTGTGTGAAAGAGAGGGAATCCCAGAGAGTCTCCGAGTGTGTGTGAGAGTTAGGGAATCCCCGTGTGTGGGTGAGAGATAGGCAATCCCCGAGGTGGGTGAGAGATAGGGAATCCCCGAGGTGTGTGAGAGATAGGGAATCCCAGAATGTGTGTGAGAGAGGGAATCCCAGAGTGTGTGTGAGGGAGGGAATCCCAGAGTGTGTGTGTGAGAGGGAATCCCAGAGTGTGTGTGTGAGAGATAGGGAATCTCAGCGTGTTTCCGAGTGTGTGTGAGAGATAGGGAATCCCCGAGTGTGGGTGAGAGATAGGGAATCCCCGAGGTGTGTGAGAGATAGGGACTCCCCGAGGTGTGTGAGAGAGAGGGAATCCCAGAGAGTTTCCGAGTGTGTGTGAGAGTTAGGGAATCCCCGAGGTGTGTGAGAGATAGGAATCCCAGAGTGTGTGTGAGAGAGGGAATCCCAGAGTGTGTGTGTGAGAGAGGGAATCCCAGAGTGTGTGTGAGAGAGGGAATCCCAGAGTGTGTTTGTGAGAGGGAATCCCAGAGTGTGTGTGTGAGAGATAGGGAATCCCAGCGTGTTTCCGAGTGTGTGTGAGAGATAGGGAATTCCCGAGTGTGTGTGAGAGATAGGGAATCCCAGAGTGTGGGTGAGAGATAGGGAATCGCAGAGTGTGGGTGAGAGATAGGGAATCCCCGAG
>NW_025158251.1:0-1493 GCF_004010195.1 Chiloscyllium plagiosum
CTGTATAACAGATTCTCACTGTGACACAGGTTAAAACAGACTCACTGTGACACACGGTATAACAGACTCTGACTGTGACAGACTGTGTAACAGACTAACTGTGACACACAGTATAACAAACTCTGACTGTGACACACTGTATAACAGAATCACTGTGACACACTCCATAACAGAGTCACAGTGACACACTGTATAACAGGCTCACGGTCGCATACGTTATAAAAGGCTCACTGTGACACACTGTATAACAGACTCTCACTGTGACAGGTTATAACAGACTCACTGTGACACACGGTATAACAGACTCTGACTGTGACATACTGTATAAGAGACTTACTATGACACACTGTATAACAGACTCTCATTGTGACACACTGTATAGCAGACACACAGTGCCACGGTTGTACAGAAAAAAGGTGACACACTGGATAACAGACTCACTGTGACACACTGTATAACAGACTCTCACTGTGACACACTGTATAACAGACTCACTGTGACACACGGTATAACAGACTCACGTTGACACACGGTATAACAGACTCTCACTGTGACACACTGTATAACAGGCCCTCACTGTATAACAAACACAAGATGACCCTCTGTATTACAGACACACGGTGACACACGGTAAAACAGGCTCACTGTGGCACACAGTATAACAGACTCACTATGACACACTGTACAACAGCATCACTGTGGCACACTGTATAACAGACTCACAATGACACACTTTATAAAAGACTCACGGTGACACACAGTGTAAAAGACACACTGTGACCACATTGTATAACAGACTCACTGTGACACACGGTATAACAGACTCAAGGTGACACAACATAAAACAGACTCTCACTGTGACACAGATATAACAGACTCACTGTGACACACTGTATAACAGACTCTGTGACACACTGTATAACAGACTCTCACTGTGACACACTGTATAACAGGCCCTCACTGTATAACAAACACAAGATGACCCTATGTATTACAGACACACAGTGACACACGGTGCAACAGGCTCACTGTGGGACACAGTATAACAGACTCACTATGACACACTGTACAACAGCATCACTGTGGCACACTGTATAACAGACTCACAATGACACACTTTATGAAAGACTCACGGTGACACACTGTATAACTGACTCACTGTGACACATTGCATAACACAGTCACGGTGACACACGGTATAACAGACTCACTGTGACACACAGTGTAAAAGACACACTGTGACACATTGTATAACAGACTCACTGTGACACACGGTATAACAGACTCACGGTGACACAACGTAAAACAGACTCTCACTGTGACACAGATATAACAGACTCACTGTGACACACTGTATAACAGACTCTGTGACACACGGTATAACAGACTCACTGTGACACAGGGTATAACAGACTCTCACTGTGACACAGGCATAACAGACTCACTGTGACACACGCTATAACAGACTCACTGTGACACACGGTATAACAGAC
>NW_025158252.1:0-1493 GCF_004010195.1 Chiloscyllium plagiosum
TAACTAACATTGGGCTCTGTCCTCTATCCTGTAGCTATCATTGGGTTCTCTCCTCTATCCTGCAACAATCATTGCGCTCTCTCTCTACCCTCTAACTATCACTGTGCTCTCTCCACTACCCTATAACCATCATTGTGCTCTCTCTATCCTGTAACTGTCATTGCGCTCTCTCCTCTATTCTGTAACTGTCATTGTGCTCTCTCCTCTATCCTGTAACCTTAATGCGCTCACTCCTCTATCCTGTAACTATCATTGTGCTCTCTCCTCTATCCTTTAACTATGATTGGGATCTCTCCTCTATCCTGTAACTGTTATTGTGCTCTCCCCTCTACCCCGTTAACCATCATTGGGCTCTCTCCTCTATCCTGAAACTGACATTGTGCTCTCTCCTCTATCCTGTAACTATATTGTGCTCTCTCCTCTATCCAGTAACCATCATTGGGCTCTCTCCTCTATCCTGTAACTATCGTTGTGCTCTCTCATCTATCGTGTAACTGTCATTGTGCTCTCTCCTCTATCCAATAACTATCATTGTGCTCTCTTCTCCTATCCTGTAACCATCATTGTGCTCTATCCTCTATCCTGTAACTAACATTGGGCTCTGTCCTCTATCCTGTAACCATCATTGTGCTCTATCCTCTACCCTGTAACTATCTTTGTGCTCTCTCCTCTATCCTGTAACCATCATTGTGCTCTCTCCTCTACCCTGTAACTCTGATTGGGATCTCTCCTCTATCCTGTAACTGTTGTTGTGCTCTCCCCTCTACCCTGTAACTATCATAGGGCTCTCTCCTCTAACCAGTAACTATCACTGTGCACTCTCCACAATTCTGTAACTATCATTGTGCTCTCTCCTCTATCCTGTAACTATCATTGTGCTCTCTCCTCTATCCTGAAACAGACATTGTGCTCTCTCCTCTATCCTGAAACTATCATTGTACTCTCTCCTCTAATGTGAAACTGACATTGTGCTCTCTCCTCTATCCTGTAACTATTTGTGCTCTCTCCTCTATCCAGTAACCATCATTGGATCTCTGCTCTCTCCTGGAACCATTATTGTGCTCTCTCCTCTATCCTGTAACTGTCATTGTGCACTCTCCTCTATCCAATAACTATCATTGTGCTCTCTCCTCTATCCTGTAACTGTCATTGTGCTCACTCCTCTACCCTGTAACTATCATTATGCTCTCTCCTCTAATGTGAAACAGACATTGTGCTCTCTCCTCTATCCTGAAACTATCATTGTGCTCTCTCCTCTAATGTGACTCCACTACACTATAACCATCATTGTGGTCTCTCCTCTATCCTGTAACCATGATTGGGCTCTCTCCTCTATCCTGTATCCATCATTGTGCTCTCTCCCCTACACTAACAATTATTGAGCCCTCTCCTTTATCCTGTAACTGTCATTGTGCTCTCTCCTCTATCCTGTAACCTTAATGCACTCTCTCCTCTATCCTGTAACTGTCATTGTCGTGAGTTCATGGAATGCC
>NW_025158253.1:0-1493 GCF_004010195.1 Chiloscyllium plagiosum
CCCGCACTTGGCCTACAGTACATGGCTGTACATCTTCATCGCTAAAATAAAGGTAACTGAATTGTGGTCACTATCACCAAAGTGCTCACCTACTTCCAAATCTTGCAGCGAGCCTGGTTCATTACCCAGTACCAAATTCAACGTGACCTTGCCTCTGTTAGCCTATCTCCATACTATTTCAGCAAACCTTCCTGCACACATTGGATAAAAACTGAACCATCTAAAGTTCTCAAAATATAGTGTTTCTAATCAATATTTGGAAAGTTAAAGTCCGCATAACCCTGTGACTTTGCTCCTGTCTAGAATCAACTTTGCAACCTTTCCTCTATTTCTGGAATTTTTCAGGGGCCTATCGAAAACTCCGAACTACCTGATCTCTCTAATCCTGTTTCAAACTTCAGACCATACTACCTGAGTAGACGAGTCCTTATCAAACGTCCCTTATGCCACCTGAATACTGTTCTTAACTAACAATGCCGCACCTCCCTATTTTCTACCACCTTCCCCGTTCGTACTGAAACATCTGAACATCGCAACCTGCGACAATCATTCCTGTCCATGTTGTATCATGTTTGCAGCAACCATTCCTGGTCCTGCTCTATCCATGGCTCCGAAATGGCCTCAACATCGAAGTCTCTGGTATGAATACTTGCTGCACGTTCACCCAACGTATTTTCAATGCTCCTGGTGTTGAAGTAGACATACTTCAAAACAACATTTTGCTTGCCGTTTCCCTCTTGCGATCTTGAAAAGTTTTTATTGACCTCACTACTCTCAACCTCCTATACTCTGGAGGTAAAATTCAGTTTCCCATTCCCCTGCTGAAGTAGTTTAAACCGAACTGAAAAGCATTAGAACATTATTAGCGAAGACATTGGAACTCCTTTGGGTCGGGTGTAGACCACCCCGTTTGTAGAGGTCCCACCTACACAGAATGAACCCCAATTATCCAAGTATATAAAGCCCTCCCTCCTGCACCATCACTGTTGTCAGATGTTCAACTGCTCTTTCTCTCTTGATTCCTTGCCTCGCTTCCATGTGGCACGGGTAACAAACCAGAGATAAATGCTCTGTTTGCTCTACAAAGAAAGCTGCTCATGTGCCATTGAAAAGAAGGGAAGAATAAACAGAGAAATGCACAAATTAATGAGACAGAATGAATCATTTACTTTAAATGTCATTTGTGCGCACCGTTTGAAATATTAATTGTAACCTGTGCCCATTTTATATGGGGGGGAATATTTTTCCCTAATCTGAGTAATCCAAATCATTAAAGTTATACCATTCAACATTGAACATATGCCAATTAAAAAAAATTAAATAGAATTGACTTCCAAATGTACTAAAGTACACGACAAGACGACCTGACAATTCACAGATTCAAGCATCTTATCTGAGGACAAATAATGTCTCGCCGTGGTGAGTAGATTAGTCTTTTAACCTTTGGGAACTGTTCAACCGGAAGTAGTTATAGAAAGCTATAATCAACATTA
>NW_025158254.1:0-1493 GCF_004010195.1 Chiloscyllium plagiosum
CTCAAACAGCCCCTGACCAGCTTGTGCATTCTTTAGGTCATTTTAACCTTCAACTGTATTTTCCTTTACCACTTAACAAAACTCATTGGCATACCTTGTTTTCCCACAGCTTTTTTTTCTAACCCACCAATCCTGTGACTTCATGTGGTCTACTTTATTGCAGTGAAAGTACCTGAGCTTTTTAATTCTCTTTCTCCCACAGAACTTTCCATTTTATCCTGTGGTAAATTATCTTCACTATCTTTCATGAGGTCTCCTGTTCCTTTATCACCCGAGGATTTCTCTTTTCAAAAATTTCTATCCCTCACAGATTAAACTGAATTTGGAAACCAATCTTTGATTCATGAACCAACTCATAACCATCAGCCATTTCAACTACTCATCTTGCAATCGATAAATTTCTGTTCTTCCACGTGCATTCTCAGCTCCTCTGGTAGTGAATTTTTGAAATTCTCCAAAGTAGACGTCTCTCAGCATTATATATTTGATCTGTTTTCAATGCCATTATGCATCTATCAAAATTACTTTGTTTGATCCTTTCAAATTCAATGCATGTTTGACCAGGTTCCCTCCTTAGATTCCTAAAACGTTGTTTGTAGACTTCTGGTACTAGCTCATGTCCACTGAAGACGGATGTTTTCACCTCATACTCCCCAGATACCTGATCTGATCGTGATGCAAATGCCTCACTGGGTGTATCTACCAACATTGCTTGAATCCATAATACCCAAATAAAAAGACAGGGTTGATAAAGGTAAACCATTTCCACTGGTTGGAGATTCAAGAAGTAGGGAGCATTGACTGAGAATTGGATCCAGACCAGGTAAGGACTGGAGAGATATTAAGAAGCATTTCTACACACAAAGAGAGGTTGATGTTTGGGACTCTCTTCCACAATGCCAGTGGATGCTGGATCAGTTATTCATGTTAAATTTGAGATAGATAACATTGTGTTATGCAAATGTTTTAAAGGGATATAGGCCAAAGGCTGGTGTGTGGAGTTAGGCCACGGACCAACCATGATGGAGGGAACAGGCTCGAGGGGATGCACAGCCGACTCCTTTTTATATTCCTCACTGGATATGGGCGACACTGGCTTATATGAGATTAATTGCCCATCCCTAATTGCCCGGAAGTGTTTGGAATCACGCGTAGGCCAGACGAGATAAGGACAATGGTTTCTGTCCCAAAAGAGCATTAATGAACCAAACTGATATTTTCCCAAAAGAATCGTTGTTAATCTTTTGATTTCATACACTTTGTTAGTTGGGTTTGAATTCCAATTGATGGGTCCCCAGAAAATGACCTGCGTTTCTAGATTAATAGTCTAGTGACGACATCGTTGCAATATGCCCCCAACCTCGGACCACCCCGTATTGCTAAGACTCTGTAAATAGTAATTCTGTAGAGGTACCTGAAGGTGTCTTTTGGATTGATAATAACTGATTAACTTTACATTGGGACACTATTCACTTTGCATTGAATTTAATATC
>NW_025158255.1:0-1493 GCF_004010195.1 Chiloscyllium plagiosum
CAAGGAAAACTCTAAAGCTTTCTATCGGTATATCAGGTATAAAAGAATGACTAGAGTAAGATTAGGGCCAATCAAGGTGAAAAAAGACAATGTTGTCAAGGAGAATATTGAGATACAGGGTACTCGGCTAGATAAGATTGAGATTCATAAGGAGGAGGCGTTGGAATTCTCGCAAGTGTAAAAATACATAAGTCCCCTGGGCCAGATAAGACCTTTCCCAGGATTCTCTGGGAAGCCAAGGTGGAGATTGCTGAAACTCCTTGATCTTCAGGTTGCCATTGTCTACAGGAAAAGTGCCAGAAGACTGGAGGATAGCAAATGTTGTCTCCTTGTTCAAGAAGGGGAGTAGAGACAACTCTGGAAATTATAGATCTGGGGGCCTTACTTTGGTGTAGATAAAGTGTTGGAAAAGGCTATAAGAGATAGAATTCATAATCATCTAGAAAGGAATAAGTTGATTAGGGATAGTCAACACGATTTTCTAAAAGGTAGGTTGTGCCTCACAAACCTTATTGAGTTCTTTGAGAAGGTAACCGAATAGGTGGATAAGGATAAAACAGTTGATGTGATGTATATGGATTTTAGTAAGGCGTTTGATAAGGTTTCCCATGGTAGGTTATTGCACAAAATACGGAGGCATGACACTGAGGATGATTTAGCTGTTTGGATTAGAAATTGGCGAGCTGAACAAAGACAGAGGGTGGTGGTTGATGGGAAATGTTCATTCTGGAGTTCAGTTACTAGAGGTGTACAGCAAGGATCTGGTTTGGGTCCACTGATGTTTGCCAGGTTTATAAACGACTTGGATGAGCATGTAGAAGAATGTGTTAGTAAATTTGTGGATGACACTAAGGTTGGTAGAGTTGTGGATAGTGCCAAAGATGGTTGTAGGTTACAGAGGGAAATAGATAAGCTGCAGAGCTGGGCTGAGACATGGCAAATGGAGTTTAATGTGGAAAAGTTTGAGGTAATTCACTTTGGAAGGAGCAACAGGAATAAAGAATACTTGGTTAATGATAAAGTTCTTGGTAGTGTAGATGAGCAGAGAGACCTCAGTGTCCATGTACATAGATCTTTGAAAGTTGCCACTCAGGTCAATAGGGTTGTTAAGAAGGCATGCGGTGTGTTAGATTTTATTAATAGAGGGATTGAGTTTCACAACCATGAGGTCATGCTGCAGCTGTACAAAACTCTGGTGTGGCCACACTTGAAGTATTGCACACAGTTCTGGTCACCGCATTATGGGAAGGATGTGAAAGCTTTGGAAAGGGCTCAGAGAAGATTTATTGGAATGTTGCCTGGCATGGAAGGAAGGTCTTACAAGAAAAGGCTGAGAGACTTGAGACTTGAAGAGAAGAAGGTTGAGAGGTGACTTAATTGATATATGTAAGATAATCAGAAGTTAGATAGGGTGGACAGTGAGAGCCTTTTTCCTCAGATGGTTATAGAGAGCACGAAGAACAAAGCTTTAAACTGAGGGCTGATAGATATAG
>NW_025158256.1:0-1493 GCF_004010195.1 Chiloscyllium plagiosum
CTGCGGTGATTATAATCCTCACCCTGGTGTAAAGTAAAACACACACTGCAGTGATTATAATCCTCATCCTTGTGGAATATAAAACACACACTCCGGTGATTATAATTCTCACCCTGGTGTAATATAAAACACACACTCAGGTGATTATAATCCTCACCCTGGTGTTTTCTAAAACACACACTGCGGAGATTATAATCCTCACGCTGGTGTAATATAAAACACACACTGTGGTGATTATAATTCTCACCCTGGTGTAATGTAAAACACACACTGCGGTGATATAATCCTCACCCTGGTGTCATATAAAACACACAATGCGGTGATATAATCCTCACCCTGGTGTAATATAAAACACACACTGCAGTGATTATAATCCTCACCCTGGTGTAATATAAAACACACACTGCGGTGATTATAATCCTCACTCTGGTGTAATATAAAACACACACTGCGGTGATTATAATCCTCACCTGGTGTGATGTAAAACACACACTGCGGTGATTATACTCCTCACCCTGGTGTAAGGTAAAACACACACTGCGGTGATTATAATCCTCACCCTTGTGTAATTTAAAGCACACACTGCGGTGATATAATCCTCACCCTGGTGTAAAATAAAACACACACTGCAGAGATTATAATCCTCATCCTGGGGGAATATAAAACACACACTGCGGTGATTATAATTCTCACCATGGTATAATATAAAACACACACTGCGGTGATTATAATCCTCACGCTGGTGTAATATATACAACACACACTGTGGTGATAATAATCCTCACGTTGGTGTAATAGAAAACACACACTGCTGTGATTATAATCCTCACCCTGGTGTAATAAAAAACACACTCTGCGGTGATCATAATCCTCACCCAGGTGTAATGTAAAACACACACTGCGGTGATTATAATCCTCATTCTGGTGTAATATAAAACACTGACTGCGTTGATTATAATCCTCACCCTGGTGTAATATAAAACACACACTGCGGTAATTATAATCCTCACCCTGGTGTAATGTAAAACATACACTGCGGTAATTATAATCCTCACCCTGGTGTAATGTAAACACACACTGCGGTGATTATAATACTCATCCTGGTGAAATGTAAAACACACATTGCGGTGATTATAATCCTCACACTGGTGTAATGTAAAACACACACTAAGGTGATTATAATCCTCACCCTGGTGCAATACAAAACACACACTGCGGTGATTATAATCCTCACCCTGGTGTAATCTAAAACACACACTCCGGTGATTATAATCCTCACCCTGGTATAATCTAAAACACACACTGCAGTGATTATAATCCTCACCCAGGTGTAATGTAAAACACACACTGCGGTGATTATAATCCCCACCCTGGGGTAATGTAAAACACACACTGCGGTAATTATAATCCTCACCCTGGTGTAATGTAAAACACACACTGCGGTGATTATAATCCTCACGCTGTTGCAATGTAAACACACACTGCGGTGATTA
>NW_025158257.1:0-1493 GCF_004010195.1 Chiloscyllium plagiosum
ACATCTACATACATACCATCAGATTCAAGAACAAATTTTTCCCTGCTGATATTAGATGTCTGAATGGACATCCTGAATCTTAAACTTAATGTTGATCTCACTTATTATGCATCTTTTCTGCAGCCATAACATTGTATTCCTTACTCTATTACCCTAATACACTTTGTATGTTATGATCTGCCTGTACTGCACACAAAGCAAAACTTTTTAACTGTACCTAGTTAAATAATGGTAAAGCAAATCAAATTGCATGGAGTCATGTCTGAACTTTTACCTGACGTAAACCACATATAGATGAACATAGAATTAAGCAAATTAGCGAATTAAACAAATAGCCGTAAGCTTGATAATGGAAGAAGGCATTTGAGTTTGTGAGGTGAGTGCAATCATCAGGGAAAAGAAAGGAATCCTTCAGCCTTGATTCCAAATTGGCTAGTCTTGGACAGCCATCCTGACAAATCTAAACACTAGGGCTCTGCGTTAGCCTTTAAATTGTTTGAACAGAGGAGCTTTTAGTCAATGGGCAACTTAGAAAACAAAAGAACTAAGTTGCGGCAACAGGAGACTGCAGCAAATTCAGGAAAATCAAGCAGAGTTGGACAGGAAGAGATAGAGAGGTTAACCATACTTGTGCATCAGCAAGTAAGATAGATGCTGCTCGCAGCTCATGCAACAATGTTTCAAATGAATGATTCTTTTACGAACATTCTCAAGAGATATCGGAGACCAGATAATGCACATTAGAGCAGGCACATAAGGGCTTAGTGATAGGATACCCGATAATTACGGAGACTGACAGGAGTTACAATGGCTGCAACCAGTAATCCAGGATGGTGTGTTGCCTCCTGTGTGCCAGTGTCTAGGATGTCTCAGAGCAGCTGCAGAACGTGCTCAAGATGGAGGTTGAGCAGCCAGAAGTCATTGTGCACGCTGGCACAAATGACATAGGTAGAAATAGGGATGAGGTCCTGTAAAGTGATGACAGAGAGCTGGGAAAAACGATAAAAGCAAGGACTCCGTTGGTGGCAATCTCCAGATTAATTCCAGTTACACATGCAAGTGAGAGTAAGAACAGGAAAATAGGGCAGATGAATGTGTGACCAAAGAATTGATGTGGGATTCAGAGTTTTAGATCATTGAGATCTTTTCTGAGGCAGAGGTGATCCGTTCAAGAGAGAGGGGTTACATCTGAACTGGACAGGGACCAATATCTTGGCACCTGGGTTTGCTAGTGCAACAAAGAGGGTTTAAACTAGATTGGCGGCGGGGGGTGGGATCCTCAACGGCAGGGAAGCAAGTGCAAGGCTGGAAGGAGATACAGTAATCAGTAAAGAGAAGAGACAGGTTAGGTTGCAACATGACAGGGAGCAAGGAATACACGTTGAATTAAATTGCATCTATTTCAATGTTAGACGGCTGACAGATAAGGTTAACGAACTCAAGCTGTGGATAGGTACATGTGACAGGGAAATTGTAACCATTACAGAAACATG
>NW_025158258.1:0-1493 GCF_004010195.1 Chiloscyllium plagiosum
GACGGGAAAGATATAATAGAGACCGAAGAGCCAATCTTTTCAAGCAGACGGTGGGACATGTATGGACAGAGCTGCCAGAGGAAGTGGTGGAGGCGAGTACAATTGCAACATTGAAAAGTCATCTGGATGGTATATGAATATGAAGTGTTTGGAGTGATATGGGCTGGATGCTGACAGGTTAGAGTAAATTGGGTTGGGATATCTGGTCGGCATGGACAAATCGGATAGAAGGGTCTATTTCCGTGCTTTACATCTCTATGACTCTATAACTCCATACTACATGCCATCCAGAATTGCGGGGAGCGCTTGGAAGTTGGCATCCAACATTAAGGAACACGATGAGGGCTTAGAATCAAGACGATCCAAATGAAATACGATAAAGAAATCCTGTTGGAAATGTTTCACCATCAGAGATGCAGGAAATGAATCGATCATTTGCATTAGTGTTTGGGCATGGAGTGAGAGGAACGCTGAAATTAAGTAAGAAGAAATTGTTAAGTCATAATTCAGACACCACATATTGGATCTTTGTTTCAAATTTGCTGGAACGATTAAATTGATTGGAGGAGTTGTCTAGACAGAAGTTAAAAGTATGACAGCACACAATGAAACAGGGAGCAGACAAGAAATCAAAAACTCGCAATTATGCTCTCATCGATGAGTTATTAGTGTTCATTCCAATGACCAGTAAAACTTTAAAAGCAGGGTGTTTGGAACTTATCAAGTCGAAAAGAGAGGGAAGACACAAGTTAAGAAGATTCTGAATTGGAAATGTCATAAATTAAATTGGACAATGTGGAAGATGTCAAAAGTTGATACAAAAATTATTTCAGAGGAAAGCAAAATTATCTGAAAGAGCTATTGCTATCAATGGGGGGATATGTGGAAATAAGCTGGGAAATATTAACTTTATTATGCATGATGTAGAAATTGGAAATGCCGTTCCAAAAACACAACTTTGCTATCCGCTGAAACCAAAAGTTTCTATGGAAAATGAGCCAGACACATTTCAGAGACAAACCATCAAGGTCATTGCGCGATTACCCTTTTGTGCAATTTTTATTTATGAACGGGTGACTTTTAGTTACACAGGAAGTAACATTTGCAACATATATCAGAATTTTTCAATCGATGATAGGAGGCAGGCTTGGTGATAAACCTGGCTAAGAGTGAATTTGCCAAAGCCCAAGTCACATTCCTGGGTCATGTTATTAAACATGAACAGAAGGCCTCGTAGGCTGCAAACGTTAAAGTATTTTGTGAGTTTCCCATACTATCGACAAAAGGAACAGTAATACGGTTCCTGGGATTGAATGGATTTACTCGGAAAGACGTACCAAATTTTTGTAATGTGGTTGCTCTACTCTATGAATTTTGAAAGAAAGGCAAAAAGTTTCAGTTGACTGCAGACTGTCAGAGTAGATTTGACATCCTGAAAGATCAGTCACTACTGCGCCAGCATTAGCCACACCTAATTACGCAAAGCACTTTCT
>NW_025158259.1:0-1493 GCF_004010195.1 Chiloscyllium plagiosum
CCTGTAAGATAAACTAGACATCCACCTGATTGACCTAACTAAGTCCCCACTCAGCTCCTTCGGGTAGATATTTGAATATTAATCTTTTCAGTAATGCTATTACACAGCTTTGGAGCAGACTGAACATGAAGCAAGCACGGTGTCTCAGTGGTTAGCCCTGCCGCCACACAGCACCAGGGAACTGGGTTCGCTCACAGCCTCGGACGACTGTCTGTGTGGAGTTTTCACATTCTCCCCGTTTCTACGTGGGTTTCCTCTGGGTGCTCCAGTTTCCTCGCACAGTCCAAAGATGTGCAGCTTAGGTGTATTGGCATGCTAAATTGCCCATAATGTAAGGTGCGTTAGTCAGAAGGAAATGAGTCTGGATGGGTTGCTCTTCGGAGGGTCAGTGTGGACTTGTTGGGCCAAAGGGCCTGTTTCCACACTGTAGGGAATCTAAAAAAAAGCTTCCCAGATTTGATGGAGTGACACTATCAGTGAGATATAAGAGTGCCCTCTGTCCTCGGCCCAGCAGTTTTTAAGTGCTTCCTAAATAGCCATCCATCTACCATAAACTCACAAGTGTGGGTGTTCGCCAATGATTGCACAATGATCACGATTTGACAATGTTCGCGATTATGCATGTATGCAAAACGTGGAAGCGTGTGCACAAAAGTGACAAGTGACATCTGCATTACACACGATACAGAACTGAACCATCATCCACTACCAATACCCCGGGGATTAATATTAACTAGAACTAGACTGACTAGATGAACTAATTCTCCATGACTGTGAAGGGTTTATCTCTGAAACGTCGACTCTCCTGCACCTTGGATGCTGTCTGACCTGCTGTGC
Source organism: Chiloscyllium plagiosum (assembly GCF_004010195.1). NCBI lineage: Eukaryota > Metazoa > Chordata > Chondrichthyes > Orectolobiformes > Hemiscylliidae > Chiloscyllium > Chiloscyllium plagiosum. Next base: position 838 of record NW_025158259.1, read on the forward strand.
CTTTCCAGCGCGCCACATTTTGACCTATATACATTCATTGGTAACAACAAAATGTCAGGGGCGAGGAATTCGGCCAGAATAACTTGCATCATGATTTTCAAAAGCCTGCCCACCATCTATAAGACACAAGTTGAATATGTGTGTTAATACACAATTCCCCCATTTGCCTGGCTGAGTGCAGGTTCACCCCTCATCCACTGACACACAGTAGCAGCAGTGACTGCCATCTCCGTGGTAATCTGCAGAAATTTACCAAGGCTCCTTACAAAGTCCCTCTGAAACCACGACCACCATAATTGGACAAGGACAACAGATATATAGAAGTTCCATTCCAAGCCACCCAACACCCTGATTTGGAAATGCATTGCTGTTCTTTCAACTTCAATCACTCATGACCGACAGCACATGCAGCGGCTCAACGTGTCAGCTCAACCCCACTTTCTCAGGGGCAACAATGGACAGGTAGTAAATACTGGCCCAATGACCTTCCATGAATAAATCAGAATGAAAAATGTTGCCTAAACATGATCTATACTGGACTCTGAGTTTTGGTTTTGTGCGCGGAGGATGATTGGGTCCAGTCAGGGCCTTGACTGTTGTGAAATGCTAAAGTGATCTTCTGGTTGAAACAATATGTCAATTGTTCAGAGGCATGG
>NW_025158260.1:0-1493 GCF_004010195.1 Chiloscyllium plagiosum
CGCTAAATCATGTATAACAACAACATGACTTCCAAATCTATACTCAATTCCCTGATTGATGACGGCCAGTGTGCCAATAGCTTTCTTCGCTGCGCTGTAAACCTTTGACTCCACTGTCAGAGAACCGTGCTCCTGAACTCCAGGGTCCCTCCGTTCCACTACACTCCTTAAGGACCTGCAATTCACTATGATTCTTCTACCTTGATTTGACATTCCAAAATGCAAGACCTCGCACGTACCTATATTAAACTCCATTTTTCATTTCTCGGCCCACTTCCCCAACAGATCAAGGTTCTGCTTCAATTTCTAAAATCCTTCCGCATTGTCTGTGATACCGCATATTTTAGTTTCATCAGCAAACTTACTAATCATGCCTTGGACACTCTCATCGAAATCATTGATATCGACAGCAAACAGCAATGGTTCCAGCACTGACCGTTGAGGCACTCCATTAATCATTGGCCCACGTCCAACATTCAGCCTTCGACTATTACTCTGCTTCTTACCATAAAGCCAATTGTCCATCCAATTTGTTTTCTCTCCTGAATTGCATGCGATTTAACGTTTCAAAGTAGCCTACCATGTGGAAACTTACCAAAGACCTTACTGAAATCCATATAGCTTACACCTACCAACCTGCATTCGCTAATCTTCCGGTCAGTTCATCAAAGGACTCTTAACAAATTTATGAGGCATGATCTCCCACTTTCCATGTCGACCAATCCAATTCAAATCCTGTCTTTACAATTGCATGTATATCTTATCGCTCATAAACTTCTCAAGTAACTCGACCACAGATGTTAGGCTGAATGGTCTACAGAACCGAGGCTTTTCTTTACTTCCCTTCTTGAGGAAGGGCTCAGCATTCGGTCCCTGCCCAGCTTCTCAGACCTCACCAGTCGGTAATGATGCTGCACAAATAGCAGTTAGGATCCCTCTAATTTCTTTTCTAGCCTCTTGCAGAGTTTTTGAACATATCTGGTCAGAACCAGGAGGTTTATCCACCTTCATGCATTCGAGTACATCCCACACATCTATCCTGTAATGTAGACTGTCCCCATGATATGAGCGCGAACTTCCCCACATTCTCAAGTCTTCCTTCACGGCAAACAGGTGAAGAAATATTCATTAAGACTTTTCACACACTTGCTGTTCTACACATTCATGTCCATCTTCGTCCCTGAAGGGTCCTATTCTCTCTGTTATTATTCTTTCTTTAGATTAGATTACTTCCAGTGTGGAAACAGGCCCTTCAGCCCAACATGTCCTCACCACCCGGCGAAGCGCAACCCACTCAGACCCATTTCCCTACATTTACCGCTTCACCTAACACTGCGGGCAATTTAGCACGGCCAATTCACCTAACCTGCACAGCTTCGGACTGTGCGAGGAAGCAGGAGCACTAGGAGGAAACCCACGCAGACACGGAGTGAATGGCCAAACTCGACACAGACAGTCACCTCATGCGGGAATTGAACCCGGGCCTCTGGCGT
>NW_025158261.1:0-1493 GCF_004010195.1 Chiloscyllium plagiosum
CATGTTAAAATCCCCCATAACAACTGTAGCAACGTCTTTGCGACAGGCCAATTTCCTGATTCAACTTACATCCGCCATTCAGACTACTGTTTGGGGGCCTGTAGATTACTCCCATGAGGGTCTTTTTACCCTTAGTATTTCGAAGCTCTATTCACACTGACTCTACATCCCCTGACTCTAGGTCCCCCCGCGCAAGGGACTTAATATTGTCCCTTACCAACAAGGCCATCCCACCCCCTCTGCCCCTTAGCCTGTCACTCTGTCCTTTATTCCTGGAGTAGTTCCATTTGGCAGAATTAACTTTGCTTCAGGGAGTGAGGACTATATAATGAATCCTTCAGAGGAATTCTCCATGAGTAGTGAAGGTGACTGATGGGTTTTCCGTTCCCATAAGTTGTTGTGAGCAGTCACCCTTTCCTTCTCAGCCAGTTTATATTTTCTCCTTCGCTGAGCTGAAGCATACAATGGTGCCATTCGACCACCAAAGTGGAACATGTGAGGTCTCCTCGAAAATTATTCGAACTTTATGACTCCATAATTCTTCCCTGCTCCAACTGAGCAATTCATAGATAATAATTTGTAAATATTTTCATATGTGTCCTCATAAAGTTAACACAATAAATTCATGACTTCAAAATACCCTTGTCAAAATGAAAACATTCATTACTTAAATCCGAATCCTTAGGTTTTGTGGAAATATCCATCAGTTATGTACCTCATACACTGCTCTCAGGATCTTATGTGGTTCAATATGAACATCTCACATTCCCAGGTTTGATATGTTGCTATCTTGCAGAGGTTTCTAAAATCATGAGAGGTAAGGATATAGTGAATGGCTAAGATCATTTTCCGAGAGTAGGGGAGTCCAAATCTAGGGAGCCTTTGGTTTAAGATTGGAGGGGAAACTTCTAAAAGGGACATAAGTCGTATTTCTTTTCACGGAGAGCGTGGTGCATATATGAAACGAGCTGCCAGGCAAAGTGGTGGAGGATGGTACAATTGCAACATTTCAAAGCCATCTGGTTGGCTGCATGAATCGAAAGGGATTAGTCGGATATGTGCCAAACGCTGGCAAATTGAACGAGATTACATTAGGATAGCTGGTCAACTTGAAAAAGCTGCACTGAAAGGTTAGTTTCTGTACGGTATGACTCTGTAAGATCTTCATTCCAAGAACAAGTAAATTGAAACATCATTGAACAGCTTCTAAAGCAATTGTGCATTTTTCAGAACTCGGAATAGTCAGTGGAAATGCAATAAGACATCCCAATAGCTTTAAAATGAAACAGCATCATTTTATTCCTTCCTAACCACTTGCTGCATCTGCAGACTGACTTTATATTATTCATGTCCCAAAACACACAATTCACTTTGTACCACCGAATTCAGCGACCTCTCTCAATGTAATTGGTCTAATGCTATTTTACCTGCCATCACATCACAACTTTACCTGCCATCACAACTTACAATAATCCACTTTACAATGCTTCAGC
>NW_025158262.1:0-1493 GCF_004010195.1 Chiloscyllium plagiosum
TTTCTGAAACAGTTAACAATGTCAACGAGCTTCGAATCTCCAATGAAAATACCAGTCACACAAAACGTTGTCTTCTCTCTTCAACGTTATGAAGACATGCTAAAGTCACTCGTGTGTATCACGACAAATAGAGGCATGAGGCACAACGTGGAGCAGTATCTCTGTGCAGCCATTGCTCGATTTTTGCGTCATGTTGGATAATCAATTACCTCATTCTGTCCCTGTGTAAGTGACTCAAGAAGCAGAATGTCTCCTTCCTGTTCCTATCCTATTGCTTGAATAAACTGCAGAATTGGGCTGATGGAGTTCAATGCAGCTAAATGTCAGGTGATTCACTTTGGGAAGAATAACATGAAGGCAGACTACTGGGTCAATGGAAAGATTCTTAGTAGTGTGGATGTGCAGAGGGATCTTGAGGTCAATGTACATAGATCCCCGAAAGTTGCCACCCAGGTGGATATTGCTGTTAAGAAGGCATACCGTGTGTTAGGTTTCATTCGTAGAGGGATTGTGTTCCGGAGCCACAATATCATGCTGCAACTATACAAAACGCTAATGTAGCCACACTTGGAACATTTCTTCAGTTCTGGTCCCCATATTTCGGGAAGAATGTGGAAGCATTGGAAAAGGTGCCGAGGAGAGTTACCAGGATGTTGCCTGGTCTGGCAGGAAGTTCTTATGAGGAAAGGCTGAGAGACTTGTGTCTGTTCTCATTGGAATGAAGAAGGCTAAGACGAGATTTGATAGAGACATACAAAATTATCAGAGGATTACATAGGGTAGATGGTGAAAGCATTTTTCCTACGATGATAACGTCAGCTTGTTCGAGGGACATAACTACAAATTGAGGGGTGATAGATTTAAGACAGATGTCAGAGGCATGTTCTTTACACAGAGAGTGGTAAGGCAGTCGAATGCCCGACCTGCTAATGTAGTCAAGTCAGCCACATTACGTAGATTTAAAAAATCCTTAGATAAGCACATGGATGATGATTGGATAGTGTAGGGGGGCGAGCTGAGAATAGTCAACAGGTCGGCGCAACATCGACGGCCAAAGGGCCTGTTCTGCACTGCATTAAGTGAAGTTATAAGTGAATAAAGGTACTGAGTGGCTTTATCTCGCCCAATTGGACAGGGCTAACAGCCTATTGGGTTTACAGTAGTTCCTATTTACCAGCTCGATGTGTTGACTCAAGTGACAAGGTTGTAGCTTTAAAATTTTGCGTTGTCTTGATTTATGTTAAGATTGTGATTAAAGGAGAGGTACCAAGCTGGCGAGGTAATGCAACCGAAATAACCAGCTTTAGAGGACTTAGCTTAATTTTAATGCAGTGTAATTGGGTATAGCAAGCACTCACAAATGAGGATTTCTGGGTGTTGGTTTTCAGTAACATCAGAAGCTATTGGTGTATCACGACAGCTTAAATATTCAGTGAATATCTAATGGCTGCTCCTTTCTATGAATTTTCACTTGCTGTTTCTTTTTCATGCTG
>NW_025158263.1:0-1493 GCF_004010195.1 Chiloscyllium plagiosum
ATAGCAATGCAGTTTAACATCGGCTACTTCACCTGTTTCCCCCCACAAGACAGTAACTACTGCTGCCACATAGTCCCAATTCCCCGCCCCAGAATCAGAGGAAATGAGTGGCGCAGTCGCGAGGATCCAACTGGAAATCGGGATGGGAATGAGGTCGCACAGATGCTCGAGGACTCCAGTGACACAACCGGTGAATGCACGGCATTTCTATGACGGTTTAGAGGCGCAAGCAATTCCGAGGTTGGGAGTGCTCCTGATCAAAGGCGGGGCAGAAGGGAATTTTTTTTCCCTTTTTAGCAATCTACAGTGCATCTTGCTGAGACAGCTGAGTGCCACAACTGGAGCGTGGGCGGCTGGTTTGAAGTTTGAACTTGCTTCACTGTCACCAACTTTCACTATTTTTCTTTCCAATTGTTTAATATCTCCCTGCACTCTGCTGCTTTCTTCCTCATGCGTAATTACATGACTAACTGTTGTATGATCTGTACACTGCTAAATCACGGCCACTACAAGTAAATATGAATCATTGATCTATATGAGAAAACAGTGGAACTCACTGCAGGCATGCTTTGTCGGATTGCAGGCGACGCCAGAATTGTAGACAGTGGGGAAGATTATCTAAGTTTCAAAAGGATCTTAATCCAATGAGTCGTTGGACTGAAAAATGTAACATGGAGTTCAATCTGGATAAATGGAAGGTATTGCATTTTGGTACAACAACAAGTTGCGTAGTGTTAGAGAACACAGAAGCGAAAGGGTGCAGGTGCATAATTCCTTGTAGTTTGCATCAGCTACAGACAAGATGGTTCAAAGGCATTTAACATACTTCCCTTCATTGTTCAGTCCTTCGTGTATAGGAGTCGGGACGTTATGTTGGAGCTTTGCAGGACATTGATGAGGCCACTTCTGGGATATTATGTCCAGTTCTGGCCGCCCAGTTGTTGGAATGATATTATTCAGTTGGAGCAGGTTCAGAAAAGTATGCACGCATGTTGCCGAGTGTGGAAGGTTTCAGTTATATTGAAAAGCTGGATAGGCTGAGACTATTTTCAGATTCGAGATTGGGGTGCTGGAAAACCACAACAGGTAAGGCAGCATCCCCGGAGCAGGAGAATAATTTTTTTTGCGCAAGTGTCCTTCATCAGGCTCTTCCCCGAAATGTCAATTTGTCCTTCATCAGGCTCTTCCCCGAAATGTCAATTCTCCTGCTCCTCAAATGCTGCCTGACCTGCTGTGCTTTCACAGCACAACTCTCTGGACTCTGATCTCTCATCTGCAGTTCTCACTGTCTCCTAGTTGAGACTGTTTTCACTCTAGGTTAAGAGTTTGAACGGCGACCTGATGGAAGTTTATCAATTATTGAGAGGCAAGTTAGAGTTAACGATAGCTGCCTTTTCCCAGGATGGGGATATCAAGGTGAGAGGGCATATGTTTAAGATGAAAAGAGAGAGATTTTTTTGAAAAAATCATGTGAGGCTTTTTTTAAGGAAGGT
>NW_025158264.1:0-1493 GCF_004010195.1 Chiloscyllium plagiosum
CTGAGTCATAGAGACATACAGCATGGAATTAGACCCTTTGGTCGAACTGGTCCATGCCTACCAGATATCCCAACTTATCTAGTCCCATTTGCCAACACTTGGCACGTATCTCTCTAAACCCTTCCTATTCACATACCCATCCAGATGCCAAATGGTGTAATTGTACCAGCCTCCACCATTTCCCTGAACAGAAGATTCCATACTTGCACCAATCAAAGTGTGAAAAAAGTTGCCTCGAGGGTCCCTTTTAAATTTTTTCCCTCTCACCTTAAACCTACACCCTCTCGTTCTAGACTCCCCCACCCCAGGGAAAAGACCTTGTCTATTTTTCCCATCCATACTCCCCTGGATTTTATAAAGCTCTATGAGGTCACCCCTCAGCATCCGACGCTCTTGGGAGGAGCCCACTCATGTCACAATGGGGCCCCGGTGATTGACAGCAGCTTCAGACCAATAGGAGAATTGGCGTGATCCTCCAGCCAATGGGAGTGAATTGGGGTGGGTCCAGCAGGCCAACATGTGGCCATGAGCTGTGCAGGCACAGTGTCACGGTGAGGGGGGACACAGTGAGTGTGAAGGGAATGAGAGAGACTGCAAAGTATGGGGAAGAAATGGAGCTATTGTGTACTGGGAGGGTTTATAAACACACGGTTTTAGGCTGCTAGACCTGAATTAGAAATTCCTTGTAAATTAGAGCCAAAAGAACTGCAGATGCTGTAAATCTCTCACAATAACCAAAATGTACTGGAAAAGCTCAGCAGGTCTGGCAGCATCTGTGAAGAGAAATCAGAGTTAACATTTTGGATCTGCTGACCCTTCCTCAGAACTGATGTTACTGAAAAGAAATGTCGGTTTATATGCAGAAGGTAGGGGTTAAGGAGTAAATGATAGGTGGTGATAGAGTCCAAAGAGATGGGAGCAGTTGGACAAAGGAGTGGATAAAGATCTGGCTGGTGGAGGGTGAATAGCTGTTTATGGGGACTGTTAGTGGCTAACCATCGGTAATGTGTAATGGTAGGCTGTGTGATAACAAGGCCTGGTATGTGGGGTGAAAGGCTAGGGCCCAAGGACATTGGAGAGTTCAGAACCTAAAATTATTGAATTTGATACTGGGGATAGAGGTGTGCAGGGTCCCCAAGTAGAAGATTGGTGGAGGGTGAATAGCTGTTTATGGGGACTGTCAGTAGCTAACCATCGGTAATGTGTAATGGTAGGCTATGTGATAACAAGGCCTGGTATGTGGGGTAAAAGGCTAGGGCCCAAGGACATTGGAGAGTTCAGGACGTAAAATTATTGAATTTGATACTGGGGCTAGAGGGGTGCAGGGTCCCCTAGTAGAAGATGAGTTCTTCCAGCTTGCGTTAACGTGTGGCGCTGGAAAAGCACAGCAGGTCAGGCAGCATCTCAGGAGCAAGAGAATTGACATTTTGGGCGTATTCTTTTCATCAGGAATACCGGGGTTGGTGGGGGAGGGGGAGTAGTAAGAGGGCTGA
>NW_025158265.1:0-1493 GCF_004010195.1 Chiloscyllium plagiosum
TAGGGGATCCCAGAATGTGGGTGAGAGATAGGGATTCTCAGAGTGTGGGTAAGAGATAGGGAATCCCAGATAGTCTGTGAGAGATAGGGAATCCCAGAGATTGTGTGAGAGATAGGGAATCCCAGAGAGTGTGTGAGAGATAGGGAATCCCAGAATGTGGGTGAGAGATAGGGAACCCCAGAGAGTGGGTGAGAGATAGGGAATCCCAGAGAGTGGGTGAGAGATAGGGAATCCCCGAGGTGTGTGAGAGATAGGGAATCCCAGAGTGTGTGTGAGAGAGGGAATCCCCGAGGCGTGTGATAGAGGGAATCCCAGAGTGTGAGTGTGAGAGAGAGGGAATCCCAGAGAGTTTCCGAGTGTGTGTGAGAGATAGGGAATCCCCGAGTGTGGGTGTGGGATACGGAATCCCCGAGCGTGGGTGAGAGATAGGGTATCCTCGAGTGTGGATGAGAGATAGGGAATCTCCGAGTGTGGGTGAGAGATAGGGAATCCCAGAGTGTGTGTGAGAGAGGGAATCCCAGAGTGTGAGTGTGAGAGAGAGGGAATCCCAGAGAGTTTCAGAGTGTGTGTGAGAGATAGGGAATCGCCGAGTGTGGGTGAGACACAGGGAATCCCAGAGTGTGTGTGAGCGAGGGAATCCCAGAGTGTGAGTGTGAGAGAGAGGGAATCCCAGAGAGTTTCCGAGTGTGTGTGAGAGATAGGGAATCCCAGAGAGTGTGTGAGAGATAGGGAATACCCGAGTGTGGGTGAGAGATAGGGAATCCCCGAGTGTGGGTGAGAGATAGGGAATCCCCAAGTGTGGGTGTGAGATATGGAATCCGCGAGTGTGGGTGAGAGATAGGGGATCCCCGAGTGTCCCCGAGTGTGGATGAGACATAGGGGATCCCAGAATGTGGGTGAGAGATAGGGTGTCCCAGAGTGAGGGTGAGAGATAGGGAATCCCAGAGAGTGTGTGAGAGATAGGGAATCCCAGAGAGCGTGTGAGAGATAGGGAATCCCAGAATGTGGATGAGAGATGGGGAATCCCAGAGAGTGGGTGAGAGATAGGGAATCCCAGAGAGTGGGTGAGAAATAGGGAATCTCAGAGAGTGGGTGAGAGATAGGGAATCCCAGAGAGTGGGTGAGAGATAGGGAATCCCAGAGAGTGGGTGAGAGATAGGAAATCCCAGAGAGTGGGTGAGAGATAGGGAATCACGGAGTGTCCCCGAGTGTAGATGAGAGATAGGTAATCCCAGAATGTGGGTGAGATATAGGGAATCCCAGTGTGTCCCCGAGTGTGTGTGAGAGATAGGGAATCCCAGAGAGTGTGTGAGAGATAGGGAATCCCCGAGTGTGGGTGAGAGAGAGGGAATCCCCGAGTTTCCCCGAGTGTGGATGAAACATAGGGGATCCCAGAATGTGTGTGAGAGATAGGGAATCCCAGAGTGTCCCCAAGTGTGGGTGAGAGATAGGGAATCCCAGAGTGTGGGTGAGAGATAGGGAGTCCCAGAGTG
>NW_025158266.1:0-1493 GCF_004010195.1 Chiloscyllium plagiosum
ACCAGGGAGATGCCATCAGCAGAATGAGAATATAAAAATGGAAGTGTTACCGCATCAGAAACCAGGTTAGGCCACTGAATACAGGGTTGATGCCAATGTCGGTATCATGTGCACCTAAACCTGTTGACAACCCACACATGATTGGTTTGCATTCCAAACAGCAGAAATAACGTCTGATGGAGAAGGGGAAATGATCCCAAGACTAACAGATCCGATCTAAGCTCTGTTGTCCTGCTAAATCCAATCATAAATGTCGATGGATTATTAAACAATTTACTGGAGCGGAGGACGTCACAAATATCCTCATGCTAAATATCGTAACAACTCGAAATCAGTGAAAAAAGGTCAAGGACATGGTGTCTGCACTACCCTCAGCCAGAGGTGTTGACTGGATGATCAAACTCACCCTCATCATGATGCCCACACACTCACAGATGCCAGTATTCAAACAATTCGATTTGCTGTACGTGACATGAAATAACAGCTGGACACAGTAGATACGATAAAGGCAATGGGCCCTGAAACCATTCCTGCAATGGGACTGAAGACTTGTGCTGCACAACAAGCCGCGTCCCGAGGGAAGCTGTTTCATTCCAGCTCCAACTCTGACATCACCTGCTAGTGTGGAAAATTGCTCAGCTATGTCCAGTCCCCGAAGAGGAGAATAATTACAATCTGACCAATTGCCACCTAGAACTCCCATCACGACAGTCAAATTGGTGGGAATTATTTTTGACAGAGCTGTCACGTAGCACCCAAATAATCAGGTCCGTTTGTTTTCCGATAGTTCCCCATGTGGAGATGATGTTGTTGTGGAACTATCATTGGATTACGAATCCAGACCAGGGTAATGCTCTGGCAGTTGGTGGAAGTTAAGAAAAAATAATAAACTATCGAGTCCGAAAATCTGGTATCAGTAATATTGAGCTTGTGTCCAATGTTGATTTTAAACATTGATCTCCTTCCCCAATGTACTTTCTGGAAGTGGATCTCCCGTGCTTTCCTAGTCTGACCTAAACGTGACTCCAGACGCACAGATCAACTCTTCAATGGTCTCTGAATCGGTCAAGTAAGACACTCAATCGGATCAAACTGCTCTGGGGTCTTAAAGGATAAAACCGGACAGAACACCTGGCACCAGCCTCGTTATCAGAAAATGGAATGGGAAACACAGTCCTGTTGATCCTGCAGAGGCCTCCTTCCTAACATCTGAGAGCTTGTGAAAACATTTACAGAGCATTCCCACAGACTGCACACAAACATCTGGAAAGGAGGAGGTCATTCAATACGTTGAGCTTTCCTCATGCTAGTTCATGACCGAATATCTCCTCAATGCAACTTTCCCCATACAATGTTCATATCACATAAAATGTTTAAACATTGTGAAATATAAAACAAGAACTGATGTAGTGCTTTCGGCCCATCAAGTTTGATTCTCTATTCAATATACACGCGGTTCCTTGATAAGGCTTGTGTATTAAATACGATTTGAC
>NW_025158267.1:0-1493 GCF_004010195.1 Chiloscyllium plagiosum
TTTCCAGATTGAACTCCATCTGCCACTTCTCAGGCCAGCTCCTCATCCTATCAATATCCTGCTATAATTGGCAACCGACCTCCACACTATCCACCGCTCCAGCAACCTCCATGTCATTGGCAAAATTACAAATCCATTCTTCCACAACCACATCCAAGTCCGTTTATAAATAAATCACAAAGAGCAGAGTTCCTGCAACCGATCCCTGCAGAACACCACTGGTCACCAAGCTCCATGCTGAATGTTTCCCATCTATCATCACCCTCTGTCTTCTATGGGCCTGGAATTCTATATCCAGACAGACAGGTTTCCCTATATCCCATGCCTCTGTATTTTTTTTAATGAGCCATAACGGTTTTTTGTCATACTCTCGAATGATTCAATAAGATTTGTGAGGGAGAGACCTGTCCCTTACAAAGCCATGCTGACTATCTCGAATCAAACTATGGTTTTCTACGGAGTCATAAGTCCACTCTTTCAGAGTCCTCTCCAATAATCTGCAAACCACAGACATAAGAACGTGAGGTCTGTAATTCACAGAATTTTCCCTATTCCCTTTCTTGAACAAGGGAGTAACATTTGCCACCCTCAAATCATGTGGTACGACTTCGGTGGACAGTGTGGGTGCAAAGGTCATTTCCAATGGCGCAGCAATCCATTCCCTCGCTTTGTGCAGTACCTTTGGGCACATCCCGTCTGGTCCAATAGACTTATCTATCTTTATGTTTTACACAATTCTCAGCACATCCTCCTTCTTAACATCCACCTGTTCACATATATCAGTCCTTTTCACGCTGTCCTCACAAATAACAAGGTCCCTCTCAGGAGTGAATACCGAAGCACAGTATGCATTAAGGACCTCCCCTACCTCCTATGACTCCAGGCACAAGTTCCCTCAGCTATCCCAGATCGGTCCTACCCTCACTCTGACCATCCTCTTGTTCCTCACATAAGTGGAGAATGCCTTACGGTTTTCCTTAATCCTTCCCAACAAAGCTTTTTCATGTCCAGCTGTCCGAAGTCCATTCTTCAGTTCCTTCCTGGCTACCTCCAGTGAGGAACCAGAGTGTGGAAACAGGCCATTTAGCCCAACAACTCCATCGGTGAGGGAATACGTTTGGGCGGGATGCTCATCAGAGAGTCCATACGGACCCTCTGAATAACATCCCTCCCAAAATTATTCCCCCACCTATTACTGTCCATTTATCCTAACTAACGTGTCAATCCTGCACATCCATGAACACTATGGGTAATTTACCATTTGCAAGGTTTGTGAAGGTTTGAAGCCCAGGTTAAGATTTAGGGTGTAGGTTTGCTCGCTGAGCAGTAGTTTTGATATCCAGACGTTTCGTTACCTGGCTAGTAACATCATCAGTGGCGACCTCCAAGTGAAGCGAAGCTGTTGTCTCCTGCTTTCTATTTATATCTTTCTCCTGGATGGGGTTCCTGGAGTTTAGAGTAGATTAGTTTACATTACAGTGTGGAAACAGGCC
>NW_025158268.1:0-1493 GCF_004010195.1 Chiloscyllium plagiosum
TGCTGCCAGGGCTGGTACTTATTGAGATGTGGGCACGATGCTGCTAGGGCTGGTATTTATTGAGACGTGGGCACGTTGATGCCAGGTCTGGTATTTATTTGGATGTGGGCGTGTTGCTGCCAGGGCTGGTACGTTTTGGGATATGTACATGTTGCTGCCAGGCTAGGTATTTATTGGGATGTGGGCACGTTGCTGCCAGGGATGGTATTCATTGGGATGTGGGCATGATGCTGCCATGGCCGGTATTTAATGGGATGTGGGCACGATGCCGCTAGGGCTGGTATTTATTTGGATGTGGGCATGTTGCTGCCTGGGCTGGTATCTATTGGGATGTTTGCATGTTGCTGCCAGGGCAGGTATTTATTGGGAATTGGGCAGGTTGCTGCCAGGGCTGGTATTTATTGGAATGTGGGCACGTTGCTGCCAGGGTAGGTATTTACTGTGATGTGGGCACGTTGCTGCCAGGGCTGGTATTTATTGGGATTTGGGCAGGTTGCTGCCAGGGCAGGCATTTATTAGGATGTTGGCACGATGCTGCCAGGTCTGGTATTTATTGGGATGTGGGCATGTTGCTGCCAGGGCTGGTATTTATTGGGATGTGGGCAGGTTCCTGCCAGGTCTGGTATTTATTGGGATGTGGGCATGTTGCTGCCAGGTCTGGTATTTATTGGGATGTGGGCACGATGCTGCCAGAGTAGGTATTTATTGGGATATTGGCACGATTCTGCCAGGGCTGGTATTTATTGGGATGTGGGCACGTTGCTGCCATGCCAGGTATTTATTGGGATGTGAGCACGATGCTGCCAGTGCTGGTATTTATTGGGAATTTGGCATGTTGCTGCCAGGGGAGGTATTTATTGGGATGTGGGAACGTTGCTGCCAGGGCTGGTATTTATTGGGAATTTGGCATGTTGATGCCAGGGGAGGTATTTATTGGGATGTGGGCATGTTGCTGCCAGGGCTGGTATTTATTGGGATGTGGGCACGACGCTGCCAGGGCAGGTATTTATTGGGATGTGGGCACGTTGCTGCCAGGGCTAGTATTTATTGGGATGTGGGCATGTTGCTGCCAGGGTAGGTGTTTATTTGGATGTGGGCCCGTTGCTACCAGGGCTGGGATTTACTGGGATGTGGGCACGTTGCTGCCAGAGTAGGTATTTATTGGAATGTGGGCGCGTTGCTGCCAGGGTAGGTAATTACTGGGATGTGGGCACGTTGCTGCCAGGGCTGGTATTTATTAGGATGTGGGCACGATGCTGCCAGGTCTGGTATTTATTGGGATGTGGGCATGTTGCCGCCATCTCTGGTATTTATTGGGATGTGGGCACGATGCTGCCAGGTCTGGTATTTATTGGGATGTGGGCATGTTGCCGCCAGGGTAGGTATTTATTGGGATGTGGGCACGATGCTGCCAGGGCTGGTATTTATTGGGATATGGACACGACGCTGCGAGGGCAGGTATTTATTGAGACGGGGGCACGTTGATGCCAGGA
>NW_025158269.1:0-1493 GCF_004010195.1 Chiloscyllium plagiosum
GAAAAAAGTAATCTGATAATAGAGCAGTACATGGGCAGGCGCTGGGCCGCAGTGAAAAACACATTTACAAAGGGTCGAAAAAAGTAATAATACAGTAGTAAACAGACCAAAAATACACCCATGGTTCGAGACTGAGGAAGCTAGATATTGACAAAGTGGCCATGAGGGAGCCCAGAGGTGAATCAGAGCTGTATTGGCTGCTATGATCCCAATGACTCTATACTGAGAAAAGGATGGCGGCGCTCACTCAGGCCTGCAGCCGCGCAGAGGCAATTCCCCATTTACTGCAAACACGGGACTGGGACGCTCAAATTTGTATTTTCCGACGTGCAGAATTTGTTTGTAAAACCTCTCCGCTCATGGCAATACAGTTTTTCTCCCGTTTCCCTGTTTATTTCTTTCCTTACCGTATCCTTTCTCTCCAAACTTGCCAAACATTCATTACAGCGACTCTGCGCCGCGCGCGAGGGTGATCACATGGTTTAGTTTAGCTCCGCCCTTCGTCACTTTGATTGGTTGGAGGACCAACATACCGCTAGGTCATCCAGCTCCGCCCACCATCCTTTCATTGGTCCGGTGCTGACATCAATCACCCGGGGGTCACTTTGTTGGCTACAGCATGCGCAGTGTGTCCTGCTTTAGCTGATATGTTGGGTAATGTGATGGGACAATTTGCTGAGGGTAAGGTTCCCTTTTTTGTGAGCTCTGCAGTAGATTTCCTTTATTCATGGAGGGAATTGCCTTCCTACTCATGGCTGTATAGCTGTGATTGATGAATCAACGCCATCTGAATCAGTACATAAACACCCCATTTTCACATGAGATCTTTAGCACATTGTATCACGCTCTTCTTTGGAGATAAAAAAAAACATGAAACGGAGCCTCAAGGAATCGGAGCAGGCGTAGGGCATTAATTCCGTTCAGCTTGTTCCCCCATTCTATCAGATCATGGCTGGGCCAACCCAGACCTCAACACCTCTTTTATGCTTGATCCACATTGCCTTCAACTGCTTCATATTTCAAAAATCTATCTGCCCTCTTTTAAAATAATTTGAGATAGAATCATAGATTCCCTAATGTGTGGAAACAGGCCCTTCAGCCCAACAAGCCAGAACAACCCTCCGAAGAGTAACCTAACCATTCCCCTCCCACATTTTACTTTCGCAATTGTTTCGGCGAGAAAATTCTAGCCATTCACTGAGAAAAAAAAATCTTTACTTTTTCTAAAATGAATGTTCCCTTATGTAATGTCCCCTGGTTTGAGACTTCACTAGTGCTAGATCTAGTCAACATCTACCCTTTCAAGCTCCACAGAATCTTGTTTCCGTAAGATCACCCCAGCTTATCTATTCTTGATAGGTCAACCCTTTCGTCCTCGAAGCAGCTAAGTGAATCTTTATTGAATGGTCTCCGATGTGGTTTATCCTTTATTAAATATGGGAGCTATCATTGTATACAACACTGCAAGTGAGGACTCAGCAACAGCCAGTGTG
>NW_025158270.1:0-1493 GCF_004010195.1 Chiloscyllium plagiosum
TCACTGTATACCGAAGCGTTGTAATCCTCTGCAACTTAGCCACTGAGGGACAATCACAGTATGCACTCTCGGCTGTCCTCAGATTTGCCTCAAACCAGCGTTCCTGCTCCCCCTTCTGCTACATCATAAGGAATAATTATTCCCTTGGCATAAGCCTTAGCAATTTCCCATAGAGTGGATAAGTTACTGGTTGAATCTGAATTAATGGCTAAGCAAGATCTGAATCCATTGGATGGGTCAGCACAGTGGCACAATGGTTAGCACTGCTACCTCACAGCGCCAGAGACCCAGGTTTAATTCCTGCCTCAGGTGACTGTCTGTGTGGAGTTTACACATTCTCCCTGTGTCTGCGTGGGTTTCCTCCCACAGTCCAAAAATGTGCAGGTTGGGTAAATTGGCCATGCTAAATTGCCTGTAGTGTTAGGTGAAGGGGTAAATGTCAGGGGGTGGGTCGTCGTGGACTGTTTGGGCCGAAGGTCCTGTTTCTACACTGTAAGTAATCTAATCTAACTACTCAATTAACCAACTAGTCTTAAGAATTCGCTAGTGTCTCGAATCTATTATATTGCCCTTAATCTTAATCAATAAGTATACTGCTTCATGGTCAGAAATGGTAATATTCCCAATTGTGCAGGATGCCACCGAATCTAAGATTGTTGCAGGAATGGGGAAGATATCAACCCTCGTGTAGCATTTTTGCCGGTTAAAGAAGAAAATAAAATCCCTACTTATGATGAGGATCTGCCACCAGACATCCACCAGCTCTCGTTCTGCACACATATCTACTAATTGCTTACATTATAACAAGGGTATTGGGGCACCTTTGGACATTCTGTCCACCGTGGGGTCCATAAGACTTTTAAAAACTTCTACAATAATGTGGCACGATGCAAGATAACTGAAGTTGGAAAATGCATCTACCAGGAATTTAAGAGGGTACGCTGAGGTTGGGGTGGTGGTGGGGGGCGCAATAAACATTCAAAATACTATATTCTTTACTATAGTTCAAGGCTTTGGGTATTATGAGCCTCCCGTGAGTATCAAATACAATCTAGTAGATTAAATGGAAGATTCTTTTTATCCATTATGGCTTCTCCCCTCCTCGTAATATTAAAAGACGAGAAATAAACCCGACCAAGCCCGACCTGCTGTAATGTCAAATGTTCCTTGTCATCAAGGTGCATCTCCTGCAATAGGACAACATCCACCCTCTCTTTTTAAGACTAGAAAGTAAATTTTTCCTCTTTTCTGGCCAATGGCTCACCTTAATGCTCCAGGTGGACCATTTAAGCACATCATTACCCAGAACACACTGTGGCAACATTTGGACTCGAGAGAGGAAGAACTCGAATTCATTAATAAACAAAGTCTCATAGAGCTTAAAAACTACACAAACTAAGGCTACTACAAGTGCCAAATCTCAAAACTTCCAAAAACTAAGCATTTTAAATAAATGGCTGGGATGGAGTGAGTTAGGGAACCACTTTGCCCGT
>NW_025158271.1:0-1493 GCF_004010195.1 Chiloscyllium plagiosum
CTTTAACGCAAGGAGTATCAGGAATAAAAGCGAATTTAGAGCATGGATCAGTACCTGGTGCTATGATGTTGTGGCCATAACAGAGACATGGGTTTCTCAGGGGCAGGAATGGTTGCTGGATGTTCCAGGGTTTAGAGCCTTTAAAAAGAATAGGGAAGGGGGAAAAAGAGGAGGGGATGTAGCACTAGTAATCAGAGAGGGTATCACAACTACAGAAACTTCCATTGTCGAGGAAGATCTGCCTACCGAGTCAGTATGGGTGGAAATTAGGAACAGCAAGGGAGCAGTCACCTCGTTAGGGGTTTACTACAGGCCCCCCAATAGCAGCAGAGAGATTGAAGAAAGCATAGGTCGGCAGATTTTGGAAAAGTGTGGACGTAGTAGGGTTGTTGTAATGGGTGACTTTAACTTTCCCAATATTCATTGCAACCTCCTTCGAGCAGAAGATTTGAATGGAGCTGTTTTTGTAAAGTGTGTTCAGGAGAGTTTCCTAACTCAGTACGTTGACAGGCCAACAAGGGGAGAGGCCATTCCAGACCTGCTGCTCAGAAACGAACCGGGGCAGATATCAGATCTTGTGGTGGGAGAGCATTTTGGTGATAGTGACCACAACTGCCTCACATTCTACATAGCTATGGAGAAGGAGAGGATTAGGCAAAATGGGAGGATATTTAATTGGGGAAGAGGAAACTATGATGCGATTAGACATGAGTTAGGAAGCATGGACTGGGAGCAATTGTTCCATGGTAAAGGCACTATAGACATGTGGAGACTGCTTAAGGAACAGTTGTTGCAAGTGATGAATAAATATGTCCCTCTGAGACAGGCAAGAAGTGGTAAGATAAAGGAACCTTGGATGACGAGAGTGATGGAGCTTCTCGTCAAAAGGAAGAAGGTAGCTTACAGAAGGTGGAGGAAGCTAGGGTGAAGCTCAGCTCTAGAGGATTACAGGAGAAAATGAGGACTGCAGATGCTGGAGATCAGAGCTGAAAATGTGTTGCTGGAAAAGCGCAGCAGGTCAGGCAGCATCCAAGGAGCAGGAGAATCGACGTTTCGGGCATGAGCCCTGCTTCAGGAATGAGGAAAGTGTGCCAACAGGCTAAGATAAAAGGTAGGGAGGAGGGACTTGGGGGAGGAATTCACCTGCACCTCCACTCACATCATTTACTGCATCCGCTGCACCCGATGTGGCCTCCTCTATATTGGGGAGACAGGCCGCCTACTTGCGGAACGTTTCAGAGAACACCTCTGGGACACCCAGCCAACCCAACCGCCCCGTGGCCGAACACTTGAACTCCCCCTCCCACTCCGCCAAGGACATGCAGGTCCTTGGCCTCCTCGATCGCCAGACCATGGCAACATGATGCCTGGAGGAAGAGCGCTTCATCTTCCGCCCAGGAACCTTCCAACCACAAGGGATGAATGCAGATTTCTCCAGCTTCCTCATTTCCCGTCCTCCCACCTATCACCCTCACCTTAACCTCCTTCCACCT
>NW_025158272.1:0-1493 GCF_004010195.1 Chiloscyllium plagiosum
CTTTTAAATCTTTTACTTCTAATCTTAAAAATATGCCCCTAGTTTTGAACTCACCCACACGGGGGAAGAAACCTTTGCTATTTACCTTATCTATGCTCCTCATGATTTTATAAACCTTTATAAGGTCACCCTTCAACCTCCTACGCTCCAGTGAAAATGCCCCAGTCTATCCATTTAACTCAAACCCTCCAATCCTGGCAAGTCTTTTCTGAACCCTCTCCAATTTAGTAGTATCTTTTCAATAGCAGGGTGACCAGAACTGTACACTGCACTCCTAAAGCGGACTCACCACCTTCTCACCAAGTGCTTTTCCAGCACCACACTCTCGACTCACCAACATCCCATACAACCTCAACAAAACAACCTCAACCCCAACTCCTGTACTCAGTGATCTGAGCAATGAAGGCTCGTGTGCTAAACACCTTCTTAACCACCCTGTCTACCTGTGATACAACTTTCAAAGAACTCTGTACCTGAATCCTTAGATCTGCCTGTTTGACAAATCTACCCAGGGCCTGCCTTTGTTTGTTTTACCAAAATGCAATAACTTGCATTTATCCAAATTAAACTCCATCTGCCACTACTTAGCCAGCCATGATCGAATGGTGGTGTCCACTCGACGGGCCAATTGGCCTCAATCTGCTCCTGGATCATGGTTGCAGCTACCTCAGTAATTATGATCTTTGTGGGAAGGTCAATTTCAACCTTCCTGAACCAGTGACCAATTAAAGTCTTTCACAGGTGAATTTATGGCCACTTCAGAGCCTTCAGTTGCCACTTGCCTGATCTGTGAGAAATGTGGCAGCCTCCCGGATAGTTATTAATGGGGCATCTGCTGGTCGGGTTGGGCCTTGATTTGCCACAATCTGAGGGCAATAATGGGCACAGATAGTGTTCAGGGAGGCTGCTGAAAACCACCACCAGGCCCTAACCCCATCACCTTCCCTCATGTCCCTGTCCCCATGATTCCCCCCAATAATATCACTCACACTTCCTGGTCCCTGCCAGCAGACTGGTCCTTCAACAGGTCGATCCCTCTGACAGACTGGCCAGTTCAAACAGAGTAGGACATCACTGTCCTGATATCTGATTGGCAGAGAGGCTGGTGGATAATTCATTCAGGAGTTAACTCAATTAACTTTCCTGTTTTTGAGGCCGGGGGTGTCTCTCTATCTCTCCCACCTCAGCAGTGAGACAAAGAAATGGAAATTCCAGTCATGAACTCCATTTCTCTTCTCTCCCCCCCCAACAAAACCAGACCTGATGATCACTTCTCGTATTTCTGTTTTCATATTCAATAAAAGGCAGGACAAAGTCAGTAGGTGGTCAAAAGATGTATAGAATTCTTGGTTTTAAAATGAGAAGAATGGAATGCATCAGTACAGAAGTTATGCTAAACCTACATGAAACACTGGTTAGGCCTTTACAAGAGAGTGTGGAGTTTAATACTTAGCAAGGAGGCCAAGGCCCAGGAGAGGGTGCTGGAGAGATTT
>NW_025158273.1:0-1493 GCF_004010195.1 Chiloscyllium plagiosum
GTATCCAGTGAAGATTGGAGACGTCGTGGTAGGACTATTGCACAAATTTTCAGCTCCAGGAATAGAACTTGCCCTTGCTAACGATATACGTGGTTAACAGTTAGGAGTGATGCCTACTGTAATTGAAATGCCATTGGAAACACAGGCAACTGAAATATTCCAGGAAGCATGTACTGGGATTTGTTTCTGACTGTGTGGATATGATTTCACAAAACCATCAGTTGAAACGGGAGAGATCAAAGAGTACAGATAAGGAAGTTGAAGTGGAATTAGCAGAGAACCGTCTGATTAAATTTTTGATACAAAACAGATGCAAATGGCGGACAAAGTGGATATCTTTAGCTCAGATAAATTAAATGAGTTACAGCGGAAAATGAAAATTTAAAGCAATTATATAAGAAGGTATATATGGAGGATGAATCCGAATGTAATCCTGAATGCTACCACATTAAAAACGTTGTCTTAATGAGAAAATGGTGGCCATCGTCTAATCACACAGTGAGAAATGGGCAGGTTTCGTAAAGTCGTATTGCCAGTGTTTTATAGAAAGTAGTTGTTGAGGTGGTGCATGAACAACCAGTCCGAAATCGTTTAGTGGTAAGAAAAACTTAAGCTAGAGTACAACAAAAAAAAACATTTTTACTGGCCTGGACTGCACAAGGATGTCATTGAATATTGCCAAAAATGTCATACATGTCAAATACTTGGAAAATCACAGGCAGGTAAAACCTGCATATTTAAAGCCTATCCCTGCATGTGAGGTACCCTTTACAAGAGTTTTATTTGATTGTTTAGGATCCTTATCTAAATCACAAAGTGGGAATCAATACTGTTACTTTTAACAATAAGTAATGTGTTCACAAGAGTTCCAGAGACGATTTCATTACGTAATTTCACAGTCAAAACGACTGTAGAGGAGTTACTCAAATATTTCATTAGATGTGGATTACCCACAGAAATACAATGATATCAAGGTTCAGATTTGCATCAAAATTATGCAAGGAATTTATGGACAGCTGAGGAAAAAAATAATTCCGATCTACTGCATACCATCCAGAATTGCAGGGAGGGCCACAAAGGTATCAGATATTAAAGAACGTGAGCGGCACCTAGTCAAAGTTATTCAGATGATTGGGTAAAGGAATTCGGTTTGTATTTTTTTTTAATCAGAGATGCACCAAATGATTTGAAAAATTCTATCAATCTGAGTAAGTTTTTGAGCATGAAGTGAGATGTCCAGGAAAACTGATTACGGAGAAATTGCTAAGTCAGAATTCAAATACCCCACGTTTGGACCATGTGTGGATTTTATGCAACGGTTACATAGAGCAGATAGCTGGCTAGATAGCATTTCAAGGTATCACAGCATAAAATGAAACAGGAAACAGGCAAGAAATCAAAAAATCGCAATTTTGCTGCCTGGGATAGGTGTTATTGTTACTTCCAGGAATAGAGAAACCTTTAAAAGCAAGGCTTAGTGGACTTTGTGAAAT
>NW_025158274.1:0-1493 GCF_004010195.1 Chiloscyllium plagiosum
GTGTACAGGGTTGGTGAGGCCGTACCTGGAGTAATGTGTACAGGGTTTGTGAGACTGTACCTCGAGTATTGTGTACCGGGTTGGTGAGACTGTACCTGGAGTATTGTGTACGGGCTTCGTGAGGCTGTTCCTGGAGTATTGTGTACAGGGTTGGTGAGGCAGTACGTGGAGTATTGTGTACAGGGTTGGTGAGACTGTCCCTGGAGTGTTGTGTACAATGTTTATGAGACAGTTCATGTTGTATGGGTTGGTGAGACAGTACCTGGAGTATTGTGTACAGGATTGGTGAGGCTGTACCTGGAATATTGTGTACAGGGTTGTTGAGAATGCACCTTGAGCATTGTGTGCAGGGTTGGTGAGGCTGTAGCTGGAGTATTGTGTTCAAGGTTGGTGAGACTGTACCTGGAGTATTGTGTACAGGGTTGGTGAGGCAACACCAAGAGTATCGTGTCCAGGGATGGTGAGCTCTCCCTGGAGTATTGTGTACAGGGTTGGTGAGATTGTACCTAGTGTATTGTGTAATGGGTTGGTGAGAATGTATCTGGGGTATTGTGTTCAGTTTTGGTGAGACTCTACCTGGAATATTTGGTGTTTTGGTGAGTCTGTAACTGGAGTATTGTGTACAGGGTTGGTGAGAGTGCACCTGGAGTATTGTGTACAGTGTTGGTGAGGCTGTAGCTGCAGTATTGTGTACAGAGTTGGTGAGACTGTACCTGGACTGTTGTGTACAAGGTTGGTAAGGCTGTACCTGGAGTATTGTGTACAGGGTTGGTGAGACTGTACCTGGACTATTGTGTACAGGGTTGGTGAGACTGTGCCTGTAGTATTGTGTACATGGTTGGTGAGGCTGTACCTGGAGTATTGTGTACAGGGTTGGTGAGACTGTACCTGGACTATTTTGTACAGGGTTGGTGAGACTGTACCTGGGGTATTGTGCAATGGGTTGGTGAGGCTGTACCTGGATTATTGTGTACAGGCTTCGTGAGACTACACCTGGAGTATTGTGTACAGTGTTGGTGAGACTGTACCTGGAGTATTGTATACAGTGTTGATGAGAATGTACCTGGACTATTGTGTACGGGTTGGTGAGGCAGTAGCTGGAGTATTGTGTACAGGGTTGGTGAGACTGTACCTGGAGTATTGTGTACAGGGTGGGTGAGACTGTACCTAAAGTTTTGTGTACAGGGTTAGTGAGACTGCACCTCGAATATTGTGTACAGAGTTGGTGAGACTGTAACTGGTGTATTGTGTACAGGGTTGGTGAGGCTGTGTCTGGAGTATTGTGTACATGGTTGTTGAGACTGTACCTGGAGTATTGTCTACAGGGTTGGTGAGGCTGTACCTGGAGTATTGTGTGCAGGGTTGGTGAGTTTGTACCTGGAGTATTGTGTACAGGGTTGGTGATTCTGTACCTGGATTATTGTGTTCAAGGTTGGTGAGACCGTTCCTGGAGTACTGTATACAGGGTTGGTGAGGCAGCACCTAGATTATTG
>NW_025158275.1:0-1493 GCF_004010195.1 Chiloscyllium plagiosum
TCAAAGAAGTTTCAGAAATGACAGCCAGACTAGTGAGACCCCTGGGAATCCTAGTAGCACACAAACCCACCAACACTCTCAAACAAAAACTAACAAACTTAAAAGACCCAGTACAACTCATGGACAAAACCAATGTCGTCTACAAAATTCCATGCAAGGACTGCCACAAACACTACGTAGGACAAACAGGAAGAAAGTTAGCCACCAGGATACATGAACACCAGCTAGCCACAAAAAGACACTATCCTCTCTCCCTCGTAACCCTACACACGGATGAAAAAACCCACCATTTCGACTGGGACAATACATCTATCCTGGGACAGGCTAAGCAAAGACATGCCAGAGAATTCCTAGAGGCCTGGCACTCCAACCACAACGCCATAAACAAACACACAGAATCTATCAACCCCTCAGAAAACGAACAGGAAATGACATCACCACAAACCCCAGGAACCCCATCCAGGAGAAAGACATAAATAGAAAGCAGGAGACAACAGCTTCGCTCACTTGGAGGTCGCCACTGAAGATGTTACCTAGCCAGGTAACGAAACGTCTGGATATCAAACCTACAGCTCAGCGAGCAAACCTACACCCTAGGCCTCAGGTGTTCCCACTGTGGTAAAGTAGGACATGTAAAGTCACAGTGCTGGTTGTTAAAGAAAGGCATTGTGGGAAAAGATGTGGTAAAAGAGGCTAAGCCAGCGGCATTACTGAAAGTAGCAAAGGAGACTTTAAGTTGAGGAGCTGCAGGAGAGTGCACAGACTAGGTAGGAGCTGGGTATGGACTTAATGCCTGAGCTCTATGAAGAATTTGCCTCTGTGGAAAAAGTTTGCATAGAACATTACAGCACAGTACAGACCCTTTGGCCCTTGATGTTGCGCTGACTTGTAAAACCAATCTGAAGCCCATCTCACCTGCATTATTCCATTTTCAAATATATGTTTATCCAATGACTATTTAAATGCCCTTAAAGTTGGCGAGTCTACTACTGTTGCAGGCAGTGTGTTCCCTGCCCCTACTACCCTCTGAGTAAAGAAACTACCTCTAACATCTGTCCTACATCTATCACCCCTCAATTTGAAGCTATGTCTCCTTATGCTAGCCATCGCCATCTGAGGATAAAGTCTCCCTGTCCACCCTATCTAACCCTCTGATTATCTTGTATGTCCCAATTAAGTCACCTCTCAACCACCTTCTCTCTCTCAAAAACAGCCTTAAGTCCCTCAGCCTTACCTCATAAGACCTTCCTTCCATACCAGACAACATCCTGGGAAGTCTCCTCTGAACCTTTTCCAAACCTTCCACCTTCTTCCCATAATGTGGTGACCAGAACTGTACGCAATACTCCAAGTGCGGTCGCACCAGAGTTTTGTACAGCTGCAATATGAACTCATGGTTCTAAAACTCAATCCCTTTACCAATCCCTCTTTGTGGGCTGCCTCACAGCGCCAGAGACTCTGGTTCAATTCCCGCCTCAGGCGACTCTCTGTAT
>NW_025158276.1:0-1493 GCF_004010195.1 Chiloscyllium plagiosum
TGCCCTTGTTCAAAAGGAACTGTAAGAAAAAATTCTGGGAACTATAGACCAGTACGTTTAACATCTTTGGTAGGTACATTACTTGAGAAGGTATCATGGAATAAGATGTACATGCATTTGGAAAGGCAGGTCTGATTAGGAATAGTAAGCATGGCTTTGTGCATGGAGGCTTATGCCTAAAAAACTTTTAAAGTTAATTGATCATGTGTCCAGGAAGGTTGACTTTTTGAGAAAGGTATCTCAATAATTTATCCTAATTTTTGAAAACTTGCTCATTGTTCAATTTGATTTGAGGAATGTCCAATTCAGAATCCTCTGAACTTGGTTCTTCCTTTTGTGTTGTAATCATGAACACCTTCTCCTCTTGCTTTCTTTCAGTATCAAGCTATTTTTTGAGCACATTCACATGACACACTTTATGAGATTTCTTCCTGCCTGGAGTCATTAGCAAATAATTCATCGCACTAAAGTTCTTAACAATTTGATAAGGTACGCAAAACCTTGTTTTTAAAGGCTCACCTGTTACTGGAAAGAACACCAATGCCTTATTCCCAATGGGAAAATTGTAAATTTGTAATTTCTTGTCCACTTTGTGTTTCAATGTATGCTGTGATACTTTTAAATTCTGTCTAGCCAACTCTCCAGCTCTATTTAATCTTTCCCTAAAATTCGACACATTGTCCAAATGGGTGGTCTCTGGATTCTGACTTCTTAAATTCTCCTTCATCAATTTTAATGGTCCTCCTAGTTCTTGTGCAAAAATCAATTCAAATGGACAGAATTTGGTCGATTCATTCGGTGCATCTCTGAACGCAAAAGGTTCAAAAGAAATTTCCTTATCGCAATCATCTGGATAATCCTGACCATAAACGCTCAACATGGTCTTCAGTTTTTGATGCCATCTCTCTCGTGCTCTCTGTGACTCTGGTTAGTGAGCAGTAGATTTGAATTGTTTTATTCCCAAGTTATCCATCGCCTCCTTGAATAGTTTGGATGTGAAATTTGATCATTCATCTGACTGTATCATTGTTGGTAGTCCGTATCTAGGAAAAATATTAAGTTTTTTTTTCTACAACCTTTTTAGCTGTGATGCTGCGTAATGAGATTGCCTCTGGATACCTAGTCGACACATCCATTATTGTTAATAAATGTTTATTCCCACCGTTTGTTTGTGGTAGGGGACCTACGCAGTCAATCAAGACTATTGTGAAAGGTCATCAAATGCTGGAATAGGTATTAAAGGTGCAAGTTTTATTACTGTCTGCGTGATATGTTTGACAAGTCTAGAAAATTTCAGCTACATCTTTGTATAGTTCAGCCCGTAAACAAAACCTTTTATTTTAGCTGGTGTTGTCCTCACCCCAAAATGACCTCCAACTGGTAGCTCAAGTGCCAGTCGCGGCACTTTCTTTCTGTACCCAACTGGCAAAACAATGTGATGAATTTCTGCCATGTCTGACCTGATTGAAAGTGTGGTGGTCTTCATTTCTTCA
>NW_025158277.1:0-1493 GCF_004010195.1 Chiloscyllium plagiosum
TTGTGAGGGGAAGGTTAAACATGCGAGGGGAAGATGAAACATGTGAGGGGAAGGTAGAATATGCAAGAGGAAGGTGAAATATATGAGGGGAAGATTAAACATGTGAGGGGAAGGTTAAACTTGTGAGGGGAAGGTTAAAAATACGAGGGGAAGGTGAAACATGTGAGGGGAAGGTTAAACATGTGAGGTGAAGGTGAAACATGTGAGGGGAAGGTAGAACATGCGAGGGGTAGGTGAAACATGTGAGGGGAAGGTAGAACATGCGAGAGGAAGGAGAAGAATCTGAGGGGAAGGTTAAAAATGTGAGGGGAAGGTTAAGCATGTGAGGGGGAAGGTGAAACATGTAAGGGGAATGTTAAACATGTGAGGGGAAGGTTAAACATGCAAGTGCAAGGTTAAACATGTGAGGGGAAGGTTAAACATTTGAGGGGAAGGTGAAACATGTGAAAGGAAGGCTAAACAGGCAAACAGAAGGTGAAACATGTGAGGGGAAGGTTAAACATGCAAAGGGACGGTTAAACATGTGAGGGGAAGGGAAACATGTGATGTGAAGGTGAAACATGTGATTGGAAGGTCAAACATGCAAGGGGAAGGTGAAACATGTGAGGGGGAAGGTGAAACATGTAAGGGGAATGTTAAACATGTGAGGGGAATGTTAAAAATGTGAGGGGAAGGTTAAACATGCGAGGGCAAGGTAAAGAATGAGAGGGGAAGGTTAGAAATGTGAGGGGAAGGTTAAACATACGAGGGGAAGGTGAAAAATTCGAGCAAAGGTGAAGCATTCGATGGGAAGCTGAAACATGAGAGGGGAAGGTGAAACATATGAGTGGGACGTTAAACATGCAAGAGGAAGGTTAACCATGAGAGGGAAGGGTTAAACATGTGAGGGGAAGGTTAAGCATGCGAGGGGAAAGTGAAACATGTGAGGACAAGGTTAAACATGCGAGGGGAAGGTGAAACATGTGAGGAGAAAGTTAAACATGTGAGGGGAAGGTGAAACATGTGAGGGGAAGGTGAAACATGCTAGGGGAAAGTTAAACAAATGAGGGGAAGGTGAAACGTGATGGGAACGTTAAACATGTGAGGGGAAAGTTAAACAAATGAGGAGAATGTGAAACATGTGAGGGTATGGTAAAACATGTGAGTGGAAGGTGAAACATGCGAGGGGAAGGTGAAACATGCGAGGGGAAGGTTAAACATGTGAGGGAAATGTGAAACATTGAGGGTATGGTTAAACATGTGAGGGGAGTGTTAAACATGTGAGGGGAAGGTTAACCATGTTACAGGAAGGTTAAACACATAAGGTATTGGTTAAACATGCGAGGGGAAGGTGAAACATGCAAGGGGTAGGTTAAACATGCGATGGGTTGGTTAAATATGCAAGAGGAAGGTTAAACATGCAATAGGATGGTTGATCATGCGAGGGCAAGGTTAAACAGGTAAGGGAAAGGTTAAACATGCGAGAGGAAGATTAAACTTGTGAGGGGTAGGTT
>NW_025158278.1:0-1493 GCF_004010195.1 Chiloscyllium plagiosum
TGGGAAATATATTTTTGTAATTTTATGTGGTTTATTCGACTTCGAACAGGTAATGTTTCCTGTACTTTTGCTATCCTGTGTGGGTTTAGGAACGACTTATATTATAACAAGAATTCGTTTTTGCCCGCAGAACTATGAAAACTGTGTTATGCTGTCAGACCACAACGATCCCCTTTAGGAACTATTCATTCTGTGAGGATTATCTTCGCACAATCCCACTCTCTGGGCACATTCCCACCTATCGTTTACTCCTGCACCACGCCCCCACACTTCCTCTAACATATATATCTTTCCTAACTGCAAATAACTTTGAAGATGGATACTGCACCCGAAGGACAAAGAACAAAGACATGTACAGCACCGGAACAGGCTCTTCGAAACTGCAAGCCTGCGGTGATCCAGACCCTCTATCTAAACCTGCCGCCTATTTTGTATGGCTCTATTCCCTTTGCTCCCAGACCATTCATTTGTATGTCCAGGTACATCTCACCGACCACCTTTATTCTTGTCCTACCACCTCCGCTGGCAACACATTCCAGGCACACACCGCCCTCTCTGTGAATAACCTTCCCCTTACATATCCTCTAAACTCTTTCCATCTCACTGGGAAATCGAAACCCCTCGAACTCCCCGAATGTTAAGTCTGGTTCTTTTTCCATAGAAGGTACCTGAGATGCAGAACCTTTCCAGCAACACACTTCAAGATTACTTAATAAAAAGTGTGATGAAGCACAGGTGGATTGGTTGGGCCGGGAGAAATTGAAATAAACAAGTGTACAATCTTCCTTGCTTTTGTAGGTGAGCATTATTAAACAATGGGTCAAACTCATAGTCTAGGAACGGAAGGGCAAATAATAACAAAATCAGAGAGTTCTGCAGGGCAGAAGGGAACCATATGATCATCTGCACCCACTCCAGAAAGAGCTCCCCAGGTAGCACCACTGTCCAGCGCTGCCTCGGTCGTCCCCTATCTTCATCCCTTTCAAACATATATTCAACTCTCTTTTGAAACATTCTATGTATCCTGGCTTCAACACTCTCCCAACCAATGCATTACAACTCATAAAATCTCTTTGTGTAATGACATTTCTCTTAAACAATGGACAATAGGTGCAGGAGTAGACCATTCTGCTCTTCGAGCCTGCACCACCATTCAATATGATCATGGCTGATCATCCTTAATCAGTATCCTGTTCCTGCCTTATCTCCATAACCCTTGATTCCACAATCCTTGAGAGCTCTATCCAACTCTTTCTTAAATGAATCCAGAGACTGGGCCATCACTGCACTCTGGGGAAGAGCATTCAACACACCCACCACTCTCTGTGTGAAGAAGTTTCTCCTCATCTCTGTCCTAAATGGTCTACACCGTATTTTTAAGCTGTGTCCTCTTGTTCGGAACTCACCCATCAGCTGAAACATGTTTCTTGCCTCCAGAGTGTCCAATTCTTTAATAATCGTATATGTCTCAATCATATCCCCTCTCGGACTTC
>NW_025158279.1:0-1493 GCF_004010195.1 Chiloscyllium plagiosum
TTTTAATGGGCGAAGTGGAACATAGAGAAATGACACACCTCTCTGGGACTGGTGAACCTCGGTTTTGCTTTGGTAATCGAACCCTAGGGCACTCTTGTCCACGCGGTCTGCTTGCACTCCATACTTCCCCCCAAAACCAGTACTGTAATCTGAATAATTTAAGATAGCAAAGGCATCAAACGCAGCATGCAGCATCTTTGACTGAGGCAGAAATGCAAAAGCCCCGTGGTTTACCAACTGTACGAGGATCGATACCAGAGAAAGTAACTGCCCTTTATTTGTCAAAGGTCACTACACTGTGGTGAAAACAAACAGGAGGTGGGCTACCATGAACCTGAAGTCCAACTGAAAATAAGTCTTGGAGGAAGACTGCTACCGTGCTGCAGTCTGACTCGGGTTTGACATAGTTAGAGTTTGTTAAAGATTCCAGCATTCCTCTTGCTTTAACCTTCACTGATTGGCCCTATCAGTAAGACTACATTCCCTAGACAGGAGAATGGGACAACAGTTTCAAATGATATTTTAAAGGGCAAGAGATAAATGAGTTTTCGTCCAGAACATTCATGGCAAAGGCTTTTTCCATCCATTGTTCTGAACAAATGAGCTTTTCAATTTACAATCAATAATTGAAAATAAAACCAATCTTAAAGTTGAAAGGGATGAATTAAAACAAGGAGGGCAGTTACAGTCTCAGTGTCATATCACGCCCTGATTCACTGGAGAATTCCACAGAAACCCAGGTGCAAAGAGTTGGCTCAAGGTGAGATACACATCAGGAAACAGATTAGCACAGGAAGATGCAATTCTACCCATTCCCAATGAAGGGGAAAGTCCAATTCAACGAGAGATTAAAAACATCTTCTGAGGGTTTATACGTGTAAATCTCCGATTTGAACATCACACCCACATTGCTATCATTAGTTCTCTGGTGCGGGTTTCAGTGCTGATGGTACAGTACCTTTCTGAGATGCATGCTTGGCAGTCTTGCCTTCATATTCAAACCCCACAGCAGACTGCAGGAGGAAAAAAAGTCACATCAAGTTCACTTCGAGAGATTTCATCCATAAACAAAACAATGAGAACTCAGGAGTTTAGGTTCTAGCATCCAGCACTGTGGCCGCACTGTGGCCACACTCTGGTCAGCTTGCTGCCTGTGCAGTGCTATGGATTTATTTTGAAAGTGCAAGTTGGGTTTCTACCAGGGGCAGCCGGAGAAACTTAGTCAAAATCTCACAGGAATAAGAGGAATAGAGCAGTCTAAAATTCAGCCAATGGGTCCTCAATGTTTCATATTGCTTGCAAGCATCGTCAATTCTAATGTAGCCCCACTTTGGAGAGACATCTCCAGCCAGAATAGGCCAGGGAAGGGCAGAGAGAAGCTGCAAAATGAGGACTCAGCCTCCATTGGTGTTTCTGAAATCCTGCTGTCTGGTGTTTCTTGAAGTTCTGCAGAAAAGCCGCAGGCTCCAGGAAAGGCCCAGTGTAGCCCCCAT
>NW_025158280.1:0-1493 GCF_004010195.1 Chiloscyllium plagiosum
GTCAGCAATAGAAGCTGTATTGTAGACAGGGTCAGCACTAGAAGCTATATTGTAGACAGGGTCAGCACTAGAAGTTCTGTAGAAGACAGGGTCAGCACTAGAAGCTCTGTTGTAGACAGGATCAGCACTAGAAGCTCTGTTGTAGACAGGGTCAGCATTAGAAGCTCTGTGGAAGAAAGGGTCAGCACTAGAAGCTCTGTTGTAGACAGGGTCAGGACTAGAATCTCTATTGTAGACAGGGTCAGCACTTGAAACTCTGTTGTAGACAGGGTCTGCACTAGAACCTCTGTTGTAGACAGGGTCTGCAGTAGAAACTCTGTAGTAGACAGGGTCAGCACTAGAAGCTCTGTTGTAGACAGCGTCAGCACTAGAAGCTCTGTTGTAGACAGGGTCAGCACGACAATCTCTATTGTAGACAGGGTCTGCACTAGAAACTCTGTAGTAGACAGGGTCAGCACTAGTAACTCTGTAGTAGACAGGGTCAGCACTTGAAACTCTATTGTAGACAGGGTCTGCACTAGAAGATTTGTAGTAGACAGCGTCAGCACGAGAACCTCTGTTGTAGACAGGGTCAGCACTAGAAGTTCTGATGTAGACAGGGTCAGCACAATAAGCTCTATTGTAGACAGGGTTCTGTAGTTGACAGGGTCCGGACTAGAAGCTCAGTTGTAGACAGGGTCCGCGCTAGAACCTCTGTAGGAGACAGGGTCAGCACTAGAAACTCAGTAGTAGACAGGGTCAGGACTAGAAACTCTGTTGTAGACAGGGTCAGCACTAGAAGTTATGTTGTAGACAGAGTCATCACTGAAAGCTCTGTTGTAGACAGGGTCAGCACGAGAAGCTCTGTAGTAGACAGAGTCAGCATTAGAAGCTCAATTGTAGACATGGTCAGCACTAGAAGCTCTGTTGTAGACAGGGTCAGCACTAGAAAGTCTGATGTAGACAGAGTCTGCACTAGAAGCTCTATTGTAGACAGGGTCGGCACTAGAAGCTATATTGTAGTCAGGGTCAGCACTAGAATTTCTGGTGTAGATAGGGTCAGCACTATAAGTTCTGTAGTAGACAGGGTCAGCAGTAGAAGCTGTATTGTAGACATGGTCAGCACTACAAGCTCTGTCATAGACAGGGTCAGCACTAGAAGCTCTATTGTAGACAGGGTCAGCACTAGAAGCTCAGTTGTGGACAGGGTCCGCACTAGAAGCTCTGTTGTAGACAGGGTCTGCACTAGAACCTCTGTTGTAGACAGGGTCTGCACTAGAAACTCAGCAGTAGACAGGGTCAGCACTAGAAGCTCTGTTGTAGACTGGGTCAGCACTAGAAACTCTGTTGTAGACAGAGTCTGCACTAGAAGCTCTGTTGTAGACAGGGTCAGCACGAGACCTCTGTTGTAGACAGGGTCTGCACTGGAAACTCTGTAGTATACAGGGTCAGCACTAGAAGCTCTGTTGTCGATAGGGTCAGCACTAGAAGTTCTGATGTGGAAAGAGTCAGCA
>NW_025158281.1:0-1493 GCF_004010195.1 Chiloscyllium plagiosum
GCAACATTTAAAAGACATTTGGGAGATCCAAGATGGCAGCGACCCAGCAAGTCTGAGTCTATAGTACTCCACCCAAAACTCAGGCAAAGTGGGCTACCCGCCTCCACTACACCTTCCAATCCATTCAAAATAACTGTTACCTAATTCATTTGGTCATTCTGCATAAATTTGAGTAGTTTGGTGCAGTGCTAAAATGACTAAAGGAAAGAATGCCCGCAGCTCGCAGCAGGCAAAAACCCCTCACCCATCCCCTCCAACAGCAGCAGAGATGTCCGTGGCCTCCACGGGGGACTTAACTACGGTGGCGAGCCTATTCTCTGTAATTAACAAACTGCAGGAGAAGATCGACACTTACATAGAGGAATCCAGGTCCAGCTAGGAATCGCTTTCAGTCGCACTGCAAAAGCATGACTGAGATACTGAAAAGCTCGAACATCATGTTGGAGGGGCAGAGCTAAAGGCCACGACCTCGGAAGCTGCTGCAGAGTCGGCGATGGGCCGAATTCTTGAACGAGTCCGGGCCTTAGAATAGGTCGCCGAACAAATATTCGTTTCCTGGGCCTTCCCGAATGGGAAGAGGAAGGCCAGCTTGCAGTCTTTTTGGGGCAGTGGCACCCTCAGATATTGAAGCTGGAGTCTGGCTCAGGCCAGGTGCGGGTAGAGTGGGCCCACTGGGTTGCTATACGCAGGCCCGGGTCGGACCAGCGCCTCCGCCCGGTCCTGTTCCGGCTTCAGTGTTACAGAGAGATGTAAATGCTCCTGGAAGCCTCCAGAACCCTCGGGAATGATCCCCAACTATGACACATATGGGATCTAGAATTTTGCTGTTCCAGGATTTCTCCCCAGCTTTGGTCCGCAAGAGGAGGGCATTTGATGAAACGAAGAAGGGTCTAAGGGACTTAAACGTCCAGTATTCCTTGCGTTACCCAGCGATGCTGTGTTTTAGCCATGAAGGATCCATCTATAACTTTGGATCGCCGGAGAAGGCCAAAGAATTTTTGGACTCTCTTTAATACACTGTAAGAATTAATCCGTGTGGTTAATGATGCTGTTTTGCCCCCCTCCCCCAGTCTACCCTTTTCTTTCTTCTTATTTCCTTTTATTGTTTAATACCATCTCCGGGGGGTAGGGAGGGGGGCTTATTTGTTCGCCAATATGCGATTTTCTTTTTATTTATGTAGGCTGGCCGGTTTAGTTGATTCGTGTGGGGGAGGGTGTTTGCTTTGTCCTATCTCATTTCTTTCTTAGAGCGAGGTTTTCTTTTTCTGTTATCATACTTAGTTATTACCTGCTGAGATTGTAACTTTATAGTTTTATATGCTTATACTTGGCATTATCTTTACTAAATGTATCCAGGTGTTGGTGTGGGTGGGGGTGGGGAGCTCACTTTCAACTTTCGCTTTATAGAACACTGGAATTTCTTTATTTTACTATGTGGTGCCTGGATTGAGGGTGGGGCGTTGGTTGGGAGAGGATACGATGGGTTTTCTGAT
>NW_025158282.1:0-1493 GCF_004010195.1 Chiloscyllium plagiosum
CAGATGACGATCGTCTCAGCAACGCAAATTATACATTAGACTGCTTCACCCACATTTTCAATACAATGAATCAATTGAAGAATCGGATATGATCAGATTTCACTACTGTATTGACATTACGGTGGATCACACATAATCGGTCATATTTATCATGCCTAACCGTACGTATTAATATTCGTACAATCCACGAGGTGTCATCAAAGCCAAAATCTCCTTAACTCTGTCAGATGACGATCGTCTCAGCAACGCAAATTATAAATTAGACTGCTTCACCCACATTTTCAATACAATGAATCAATTGAAGAATCGGATATGATCAGATTTCACTACTGTATTGACATTACGGTGGATCACACATAATCGTGTGCCAGCTGGCTTTGCTATTATTACTATGCGTGAGTTCGATTTGGAACAAATAAATTGGATTACGTTTTCAGCCCACGTCCAATCATGTTTTCAATCGGTGCCAATTTTAGAATGTTACTTTGGTAAGGATGTTGCTGAACTGACACAACATTTGTATATCTGCGTAATCATGCATAATTAGTTTAGGATTTCCCAATTTATTCCAGCACATCTCCTCGTGTGGTTTCAACCATCCATGTCATTTCAATGTTCTCCAAGAATTAACGAACTAATTTAAAGCAATTTGTTTGAAAACATCCTCCTTGTTCTATGTAATTTAAGGAATATCGAAATCAGAATCATATGAACTTGAATCTTCATTCTGCTTTTTCATTCACCCCTAACACATTCTCAAATTCCTTTGTTTTATTATCAGGGCATCTTCTGAGTATTTTCACATGCCAAAATCAGGGCTTCTTATCAAATAATTCATTTTACTCAATGTCCTTTCCATCTGATCGGATCCAAAATTTATTCATTTCAATGGTTTCGTCATGCTAGTGAGATTAGCACTTTATCTTTCAAAGCAAAGTTGTGTAGTGTTGATCTCTTGTCTGCTCTCTATTTCATTATATTCTATGCAATTTTAAATGCTATCCAATTTAGTCATTTTCATTTCGAGGAGCCAATGTTGGTCTGGGATTTATAAAGTTAAAAATCAGACACAACAAAAGGTTGTTGTACAATCGGTTTATTTGGAAGCATAAGCTGTTGAAGCCCTGCTTCTTCGTTAGGTAGTTGTGGAGCAAGACCATAAGACACAGAATTTACAGCAAAATGTTACAGACACTCGGCTGAAATATTTTAAAGAAACGTCGATTTAGTCTTTCATCTGTAAGGATTGGTTTGCTCGCTTCTGTTCGTTAATATATAAATCCAAGAACTTATTTTATTTCATATAGTCTGATGGTGAAATTGGCCAGAAACAGGTAAGATAACACCATTTGTCAGAAAACCTGAAGTTATCTTGAGATTTTATCTTATCCAGGGTGCAGCGTTTACATCTAGCGAAGTGAAGCTCGCAAACCCGTTCTAAAAGATGAAAGACATAATTCAAGTTTGTTTAATATATTACAGACGCATGAAAC
>NW_025158283.1:0-1493 GCF_004010195.1 Chiloscyllium plagiosum
TTAGGCCGAATAGCTCTGAATAAAATGAATGTTATTCCTCGCCTGTTGTACCCCTTGAGAATGCTCCCGATGTTGCTACCCAGATGAGTATTACTGAGGCTCAGTGGTTGGCTCAGTTCTTTTATTTGGTGTCGCAGGCGCCCCCTAATTAAATTTACCAAAATGCAGCTCTCGCAGGGTGAGGGAGTGGGGTGAACCTTCCAGACTTGAAGAGACATTAAATATGCACTTTGTTACCATATCTGGGTGGCTGGGCATGGGGGTGATTCTAGGTCAATTTGGCTTGATGTTGAAGCCTCGCCGTTGCGATGTCCTCTAATTATTTATGGATAAGATGAAATCCATGACCGAGCAGTGTAAGAGTCCAATCATTTTAAATACAGTGAAAGCCTGGAGGATAATGAGGCAAGATGAGGGCAGTTGGCTTAAGACCTCACTGTTTACCCCATTGATGGAAGCCCAAGGATTTAAACCTGGGGCAATGGACTCCAGCTTTAAGTCATGGGAGAATAAGGCAATCTCCTGTCTGGGAGACTTATTCAAGGGGGAGGTCTGGATGTCATTTAGCCAGCTAAGTCAGAAATATGGATTGTACCTATTCCGGTACTTTCAGATAAGGGATTATATACAGAAAAAGACGATGGTCCCAGCTCCGCTTTCCAGGTCAGACGTGGAGAAAGAGTACTCCAGTGTGCTGGTGGTCTTTCAGTCAGTACTTTGTATTATTTACAAAAGGGACGTGCCTTATGGGACATGGAGGGAATCTGTAGGATGTGGAATCAGGGGCTCGGAGAGGATACTTCATTGGAAGTATGGAAAGAAATATGGGAAAATGTAAGGAAAATTTCAATACGTAACACAGCAAAGGCAATGAAATTGAAGATTTTACACAGAGCTCATATGGTGCCACAGAGGCTAGCTAAGTTCAAGAGAGGAGTATCACCAGGGTGTCCCAAATGTAAAATTAGTAGAGGCTCTCTACCTCACACTGCTATTGGTCATTTTTTAAGATCCAGACTTACTGGAGTGCTATAGTAAGGGAGTCGAAGGACATCCTCGGGATTGAAGTTAAAGTGGATCTGGCATTTCTTCTTCTGGGGTTGGCAAATTTGCCCTCTCCTGGGAAACATGGGAAGAGACTGTGTAACATTCTTACCCACTATGCAAGGAAGAACATTTTAATGAAAGAGACATTGGGGAAAAAAACCCAGGTCTTATGGGGTAGCGTCGGCTAGTGTTGGAGCACCTCCCCCAAGACTACCACATGAATATGGTGCACCACAGAACAGAGCGGTTTTACAAGACATGGCAACCCTTTCTAAATTATATGGA
Source organism: Chiloscyllium plagiosum (assembly GCF_004010195.1). Classification (NCBI taxonomy): domain Eukaryota; kingdom Metazoa; phylum Chordata; class Chondrichthyes; order Orectolobiformes; family Hemiscylliidae; genus Chiloscyllium; species Chiloscyllium plagiosum. Next base: position 1,333 of record NW_025158283.1, read on the forward strand.
TGTAGACTTATCAGCAATATTGATTCGGGCCGTGGTATGCCACGGGAATCAGTTTGGGCACCAGTGGGGCCCTGGGAAGGGAGGCTGGGGGAAAAGATTATAGGTACAATAACTGGAGCTCCAAGGGCTGGGAGCCTCAGTGGAGGTGTAGTGAGTGAAAT
>NW_025158284.1:0-1493 GCF_004010195.1 Chiloscyllium plagiosum
CCCCTTGTAACACTCTGTTTTACCCAGTGAAAAATTCTCTGACTGTCTACTCTATCTATTCCCCTGATCATCTTATAAACCTCTATCAAGTAACCCCTCATCCTCCGCCTTTCCAATGAGAAAAGGACTAGCACTCTCAACCTATCCTCGTACGACCTATTCTCCATTCCAGGCACCATCCTGGGAAATCTCCTCTACACTCTCTCCAAAGCTTCCACATCATTCCTAAAGTGAGGCGACCAGAACTGCACACATTACTCCAAATGTCATTCCAGGCAACATCCTTGTAAATCTCCTCTACACTCTCTCCAAAGCTTCCACATCGTTCCGAAAGTGAGGCGACCAGAACTGCACACATTACTCGAAATGTGGCCTTACCAAGATCCTGTACAGCTGCAACATCACCTCACGACTCTTGAATTCAATCCCTCTGCTAATGAACGCTAATACACCATATGCCTTCTTACAAGCTCTATCCACCTGAGTGGCCACTTTCACAGAGCTATGAACATAGACCCCAAGATCCCTCTGTTCCTCCACCTTACTAAGAACCCTACCGTTAACCCTGTATTCCGCATTCTTATTTGTCCTTCCAAAATGGACAACCTCACACTTGACGGTGTTGAACTCCATCTGCCACTCCTCAGCCCAGCTCTGCATCATATCTCAGTCCCTTTGCAGCCGACAACAGCCCTCCTCACTATCCACAACTCCATCAATCTTCGTATCGTCTGCAAATTTACTGACCCTTCCTTCGACACTTTTTTCCAAGTCATTAATAAAAATTACAAACAGCAGAGGACCCAGAACTGATCCCTGTGGAACTCCACTTGTAACTGGTATCCAGGTAGAATATTTACCATCTACCACCACTCTCTGACTTTGAGCGGTCAGCCAGTTCTCCATCCAACTGGCCACATTTTCCACTATCCCATGCCTCCTGACTTTCCGCATAAGCCTACAATGGGGAACCTTATCAAATGCCTTACTAAAATCCATGTGCACTACATCCACTGCTCTACCCTCATCCACATGCTTAGTCACCTCCTCAAAGAATTCAATAAGACTTGTAAGGCAAGATCTACCCCTCACAAATCCGTGCTGGCTGTCCCTAATCAAACAGTGTCTTTCCAGATACTCATAAATCCTATCCCTCAGTACTCTTTCCATGGCTTTGCTTACCATCGAAGTAAGACTAATTGGCCTGTAATTCCCGGGGTTATCCCTATTCCCTTTTTTGAACAGAGACACAACATTCGCCACTCTCCCTGGTATCACCCCCGTTGACAGTGAAGACGAAAAGATAATTGCCAATGGCTCTGCAATTTCCTCTCTTGCTTCCCAGAATATATCCCGTCAGGCCCGCGGGACTTGTCTGTCCTCAAGTTTTTCAAAATGCCCAACACATCTTCCTTCCAAACAAGTATCTCCTCTCGCTTACCAGTCCGTTTCACACTCTTCGCTTCAACAATATGCTCACTCTCATTTGTAAA
>NW_025158285.1:0-1493 GCF_004010195.1 Chiloscyllium plagiosum
CTGCTCTACCTGCACATCCGATAACATACTGTTCTAACCTACACACCCGCTAACATACTGCTCTAACCTACATACCCGCGAACGCACTGCTCTAACCTACACACCCACTAACTCACTGCTCTAACCTGCACACCCGATAATATACTGCTCTAACCTACACATCCACTAATGCACTGCTCTAACCTACACACCAGCTAATGCACTGCACTAACGTACACACCCATCAACGCACTGCTATAACCTACACACTCACTAACGCATTGCCATAACCTACACACCCGCTACTGCACTGCCCTAACCTACACACCCACTAACGCACTACTCTGACCTACACACGCACTAACGCACTGCTCTAACCTAACCACCCAGTAACTACTAATGCTCTGCTCTAACCTACACACCCGCAAATGCACTGCTCTAACCGACACACCCACTAACGCACTGCACTTACCTACACACCCACTAACGCACTGCTCTAACCTACACACCAGCTAACGCAAGGTTCTAACATACAACCCCACCAACGCACTGCTCAAACCTACACAACCGCTAATGCATTGCTCTAACCTACACACCCACTAATGCACTGCTCTAACCTACACACCAGCTAATGCACTGCACTAACGTACACACCCATCAACGCACTGCTATAACCTACACACACTAACGCATTGCCCTAACCTACATTCCCGCTACTGCACTGCCCTAACCTACACACCCACTAACGCACTACTCTGACGTACACACGCACTAAGGCACTGCTCTAACCTACCCACCCAGTAACGCGCTGCTGTAATCTACACACCCGCAAAAGCACTGCTCTAACCGACACATCCACAAACGCACTACTCTAACCTACATATCCACTAAGGCATTGCTCTAACCTACACACCCAGTAATGCACTGATCTAACCTACACACCCGCAAATGCAATGCACTAACCTACACACCCACTAACGCACTGCTCTAACCTACACATCCACGAATGCACTGCCCTAACCTACACACCCACTAACGCACTGCTCTAACCTACACATCCACTAATGCACTGCCCTAACCTACACATCCACTAACGCACTGCTCTAACCTCCACACCCGCTAACACACTGCTCTAACCTACACACGCACGAATGCACTGCTCCAACCTACACACTGGCTAACAAACTGCTCTAACCTACACACACACACTAATACACTGCTCTAACCTACACACCCGCTCACACACGGCTCTAACCGACACACCCTCTAACCTACACACCGGCTAACGCAAGGCGCTAACATACACCCCCACTAACGTACTGCTCTAACCTACCCAGCCAGTGACGCACTGCTCTAACCTACATACCCGCTAATGCATTGCACTGACCTACACACACGGTAACACACGGCTCTGACACACCCACTAACGCACTGCTCTAACCGACACACAACTAACACACTGCTCTAACCTACACACCCGCTAACACACTGCTCTAACCTACACACCCAGTAAC
>NW_025158286.1:0-1493 GCF_004010195.1 Chiloscyllium plagiosum
CATTTCTGCATCTTCATCAAGGGCAGACATTTTATTTACTCTCAATTCATTATCTCAACATTATGTCACTTTATGTCACTTAACCAAATTCAGAACGGTGGGCATTTTTTTCTTTGAATTTGCTTTCAATTCAATGTGGAAATGAGAATGTGATTTGATCTTCTACTGCATGCTTATAATGCAGAAGTTAATTGAATTTTTATCCTCATCACCTTAGTTCTTTCAAACAAACTTCAGGAATGAGCCTGCGTCCATCCTGTAGATATTAAAAAAGTTCCCTGCGCTCTGATGGAATTGCAGCGAATATTATGAAGAATGAGTTGCAGGCCCACATAAAATGGAAATGTTGCAGTGCACAGTGCCAAAAGCGAGTCCAAGAATAATGATGTATAATTATGAATATGTATAATGATGTATAATATGAATAATACATACAGAGGGCCGGAGTATAAAAGCAAAATTCAGTTCCATATCCAAAATAGTGTTTGTGGCTCCCTAATAAAAGCCCTCTCCTGCATTATGCTGCAAATTCACCAGAAGAGGAAAAACTATAGACTAGAATGGGGGTGGGGGTTAGACCATGATAAACAATGTTGTGGATGACGCAATGATTATTTCCCAGCCATACTGGCACATGAGATGTACTGCTGGCACTTCCTCCCAATGCTCTGTGTGTATATGCATCACTTGGACACAAGAGATTCAAGTAGGCTGTACTATTTCACCTTTAACAGAGTGATGGTGTTTGACACGTAAAATCTGCCATGCTACTTCCTTCCGAAACCCATGGATGACTATGCCCTGTGCCAATGTATCTTATGTTCCACAGTTTCATCTAAAGTTTCAGAAATGTGGTGGTTCAAAGTGAGGACGAAAGCGTTAGGTTACAGAGGTGTACAACCGGATTGTTCAGATGGCCAGAATAATGACCATAAAACTTAACACTGCAATATGTGAGATGCTGCACTTTGAAAGCATAGCAGCACAAGAGTTCTCAAACCATGAAGACAGGCTAGATTTGTTTTTGCTTTATTTTGGGGCAGATAAGGTTGTGGGTTGAACCTGACAGAAGTGTATAACAGCATGAGAAGTATAGACAGAGTGAACAGACAGCAGCTGTTCCCCTTAGTCAAACGGTTAAGTACAAGGGGATACACGCTAAAAGTGAAAGACAAGAGATTGAGTGAGCATTTGTGAAATCTGTTTTGAACCCAGAGGATGATATGCTTCTGAAATGCATTGCCTGTGAGGGTGGTTGAGGAAGGAAAGTGTACAAACTTTGCAAAGCACTTGTGTCAGCACTTGATGGTGCCAGATTTGATAGGCATCTTCTTTATTACACGATTCCATGATATATTGTGAAGCACCACCCAATGGTAATTGTTGGTTTGTTCCATCGAATTGTGTTCAGTCAGTGGGGAGATTACAAATCAGCATCATCCCATGGAGCATCAGCACTCACTAAACCAGGACAGCCCGGACATCTCTGAAAA
>NW_025158287.1:0-1493 GCF_004010195.1 Chiloscyllium plagiosum
TGAGTGTGTATACCTGGGCACAGCGCACTGTCCGAGATACAGCTGAGTGTGTATACCTATACACAGCACACTGTCCTAGATACAGCTGAGTGTGTATACCTGTACACAGCACACTGACCTAGATACTGCTGAGTGTGTATTCCTGTACAGAGCACACGGTCCTAAATACTGCTGAGTGTGTGTACCTGGACACAGCACACTGTCCTAGATACTGCTGAGTGTGTATACCTGGGCACAGCGCACTGTCCTAGATTTAGCTGAATGTGTATACCTGGACACAGCACACTGTCCTAGATACAGATGAGTGTGTATATTTGGACACAGCACACTGTCCTAGATTCACCTGAGTGTGTATACCTGGACACAGCACACTGTCATGGATACAACTGAGTGTGTATACCTGGACACAGCACACTGTCCTCGATACAGCTGAGTGTGTATATTTGGACACAGCACACTGTCCTAGATTCACCTGAGTGTGTATACCTGGACACAGCACACTGTCCTCGATACAACTTAGTGTGTATACCTGGACATAGCACACTGTCCTAGATACAGCTGAGTGTGTATACCTGGACACAGCACACTGTCCTAAATACAGCTGAGTGTGTATACCTGGACACAGCACTCTGTCCTAGATACTGCTGGGTGTGTGTCCCAGGACACAGAGCACTGTCCTTTATACAGCTGAGTGTGTATACCTGGACACAGCACACTATCCTAGATACAGCTGAGTGTGTTTGCCTGGAAACAGCACACTGTCCTAGATACAGCTGAGTGTGTATCCCTGGACACAGCACACTGTCCTAGATAGAGCTGGGTGTGTATCCCAGGACACAGCACACTGTCCTCGATACAACTGAGTGTGTATACCTGGACACAGCACACTATCCTAGATACAGCTGAGTGTGTTTGCCTGGAAACAGCACACTGTCCTAGATAGAGCTGCGTGTGTATCCCAGGACACAGAGCACTGTCCTCGATACAACTGAGTGTGTATACCTGGACACAGCACACTGTCCTCGATACAACTGAGTGTGTATACCTCGACACAGCACACTGTCCTAGATACAGCTGAGTGTGTATACCTGGACACAGCACACTGTCCTAGATACACCTGAGTGTGTATACCTGGACACAGCACACTGTTCTAGATACAACTGAGTGTGTATACCTGGACACAGCACACTGTCCTCGATACAACTGAGTGTGTACACCTGGACACAGCACACTGTCCTAGATACAGCTGAGTGTGTATACCTGGACACAGCACACTGTCCTAGATACAGCTGAGTGTGTATAGCTGCACACAGCACACTATCCTCGATACAACTGAGTGTGTATACCTGGACACAGCACACTGTCCTAGATACAGCTGAGTGTGTATACCTGGACAGAGCACACTGTCCTCGTTACAACTGAGTGTGTATAACTGGACACAGCCCACTGTCCAAGATACAGCTGAGTGTGTATACCTGGACACAGAACACTGT
>NW_025158288.1:0-1493 GCF_004010195.1 Chiloscyllium plagiosum
CACAGGGGAAATTCCCTATAAACCATAGTCCACAGAGGAATAATCCTGATAAAACATAGTCCACTGGGGAATAGTCCCGATAAAACATAGTCCACTGGGGAATAGTCCCAATAAACAATAGCCCACTGGGGAATAGTCCCTATAAACCATAGTCCACTGGGAAATAGTCCCCATAAACCATAGTCCACCGGGAAGTAGTCCCCATAAACCATAGTCCACTGGGGAGTAGTCTTCATAAACCATAGCCCACTGGGGAATAGTCCCTTTAAACCAGAGTCCACTGGGAAATAGTCCCCATACGCCATAGTCCACTGGGGAATTGTCCCGATAAACCATAGTCCACTGGGGAATAGTCCCTATAAACCATAGTCCACTGGGAAATAGTCCCCATAAACCATAGTCCACTGGGGAATAGTCCCTATAAACCATAGCCCACTGGGGAATAGTCCCTATAAACGATAGCCCACTGGGGAATAGTCCCGATAAAACATAGTCCACTGGGGAATAGTCCCGATAAACCATAGTCCACTGGGGAATAGTCCCTATAAATCATAGTCTACTGGGGAATAGTCCCTATAAACCATAGTCCACTGAGGAATAGTCCCGATAAAACGTAGTCCACTGGGGAATAGTCCCTATCAACCATAGCCCACTGGGGAATAGTCCCTATAAACCATAGTCCTCTGGGGAATAGTCCCTATAAACCATAGTCCACTGAGGAATAGTCCCGATAAAACGTAGTCCACTGGGGAATAGTCCCTATCAACCATAGCCCACTGGGGAATAGTCCCTATAAACCATAGTCCTCTGGGGAATAGTCCCTATAAACCATAGCCCACTGGGGAATAGTCTCTATAAACCATAGCCCACTGGGGAATAGTTCCTATAAACTATAGCCCACTGGGAAATAGTCCCTATAAACCATAGTCCACCGGGAAATAGTCCCCATAAACCATAGTCCACTGGGGAGTAGTCTTCATAAACCATAGTCCATTGGGGATTAGTCCCTTTAAACCAGAGTCCACTGGGAAATAGTCCCCATAAGCCATAGTCCACTGGGGAATTGTCCCTATAAACCATAGTCCACTGAAGAATAGTCCCGATAAAACGTAGTCCACTGGGGAATAGTCCCTATAAACCATAGTCTACTGGGGAATAGTCCCTACAAACCATAGCCCACTGTGGAATAGTCCCTATAAACCATAGTCCTCTGGGGAATAGTCTCTATAAACCATAGTCCTCTGGGGAATAGTCCCTATAAACCATAGTCCTCTGGGGAATAGTCCCTATAAACCATAGTCTACTGGGGAATAGTCCCTATAAACCATAGCCCACTGGGGAATAGTTCCTATAAATTATAGCCCACTGGGGAATAGTCTCTATAAACCATAGCCCACTGGGGAATAGTTCCTATAAATTATAGCCCACTGGGAAATAGTCCCCATAAACCATAGCCCACCGGGAAATAGTCCCCATAAACCATAGTCCACCGG
>NW_025158289.1:0-1493 GCF_004010195.1 Chiloscyllium plagiosum
AAAATTTACAGCCCAGGAATAGGCCCTTCGGCCATCCAAGCTTCAGCCGATCAAATCTACTGTCGAAAATGTCGGTCAATTCCTAAGCACCCGCATGTTCCCCATCTACTCATGCATTTATTCAAATGCATCTTAAATGAATCTGTCATGCCTGCCTCTTCCACCTCTGCTGGCAACGCGTTCCAAATGCCCACCAACCTCTGTGTGAAGTACTTGCCGAGTGTATCTCCTATAAACTTTCCACCTCTCACCTTGAAACCCTGACCTCTCGTTACTGAATCCTTCACCCTGGGAAAAAAGCTTGTCTCTATCCACCTTGTCTATACCCTTCATGATTTTGTAAACCTCAATCAGGTTCCCCCTCAATCTCCTTTTTCTAACCTACTCATCCTTTCTTCATAGCTAGCACCTTCCATACCAGGCAGCATCCTCGTAAACCTTTGCAACCTCTCCAAAGCGTCCACATCTTTTTGCTAAAGTGGCGATCAGAACTGTACACAGTATTCTAAATACGGCCGAACCAATGTCTTGTACAATGTCAACATGACTTGCCACTTCTCCGTACCCCGTCCAATGAAGGCAACCATACCATATGCGTTCTTGACCACTCTATCCACCTGTGCAGCAACCTTCAGGGTAAAATGGACCTGCACTCCCAGATCTCTCTGTTCATCAACTTTTCCCAAGGCTCTTCCATTTATTGTATAATTCACTCTAGAATTTGACTTGCCTAAATAGATCACCTTACATTTGTCTGGATTGAAAGCCATCTGCCACTTTTCCGCTCGACTCTCCAGTCTATCTATATCCTCCTGCATTCTCTGACAGTCCCTTGTGCTTTCTGCTACTCCACCAATCTTCGTGTCATTTGCAAACTTGCTGACCATGCCAACAGTGCCCTCTTCCAGATCATTTCTATATATTACAAACAACAATGGCTCCAATACTGACCCCTGTGGAACACCACTGGTCACCTTTCTCCATTTTGAGAAACTCCCTTCAATTACTACTCTCTGTCGTCTGTTTCTCAGCCAGTTCTTTATCAACCTCGCTAGAACACTCTGCACACCATATAACTTCAATTTCTCCATTAGTCTATCATGGGGAACCTTATCAAATATCTTACTAAAGTCCATGTATATAACATTAACAGCACTTCTTTCATCTATTAACTTGGTCACTTCCTCGAACAACTCTATTACGTTGGTAAGGCACGAACTCGCCTTCGCCAAACCATGTTGCTTGTCACGGATAAGCTCATTATTTTCTAAATATAAATAGATCCTATCTCGCAGTACCTTCTAGAGCAACTTTCCCACCACTGACGTCAGGCTCAATGGTCTGTAGTTCCCTGGAATATCCCTACTACACCTCTTGTACAGGGGGACAACATAGGCTACCCTCCAGTCCTCCGGCACCTCACCTGTTTTTAAGAATGCAACAAAAATATCTGCCAGGGCCCAGTTATTTCCTCTCTCGCCTCCCTCAGCAAC
>NW_025158290.1:0-1493 GCF_004010195.1 Chiloscyllium plagiosum
AACAGCTGTCCCGGTGTCCGTTGTAGTGAACAGACGTCCTGGTGTATGTTGTAGTGAACAGCTGTCCCGGTGTATGTTGTATTGAACAGCTGTCCCGGTGTACGTTGTAGTGAAGAGCTGTCCCGGTGTATATTGTAGTGAACAGCTGTCCTGGTGTATGTTGTAGTGAACAGCTGTCCTGGTGCATGTTGTAGTGAACAGCTGACCCGGTGTATATTGTAGAGAACAGCTGTCCTGGTGTATGTTGTAGAGAACAGCTGTCCTGGTGTATGTTGTAGTGAACAGCTGTCCTTGTGTATAAAGTCGTGAACAGCTGTCCCAGTTTTTATTGTAGTGAACAGCTGTCCCGGTGTCCGTTGTAGTGAACAGCTGTCCTAGTTTATATTGTAGTGAACAGCTGACCCAGTGTATGTTGTATTGAACAACTGTCCCGGTGTATATTGTATAGAACCGCTGTCCCGGTGTATATTGTTGAGAACAGCTGTCCCGGTGTATATTGTAGTGAACAGCTGTCCCGGTGAACAGCTGGTGTATGTTGTAGAAAACAGCTGCCCTGGTGTATGTTGTAGTGAACAGCTGTCCCGGTTAATATTGTAGAGAACAGCTGTCCCGGTGTATATTGTAGAGAACAGCTGTCCCGGTGTATATTGTAGTGAACAGCTGTCCCGGTGTATATTGTAGTGAAACGCTGTCCCGGTGTATATTGTAGAGAACAGCTGTCCCAGTGAACAGCTGGTGTATGTTGTAGAAAACAGCTGTCCTTGAACAGCAGTCTCTGTCTAAAATACAGGGAACAGCAGTCTCAGTCTATAATACAGAGAACAGCAGTACCTGTCTAAAGTACAGAGAACAGCAGTCCCTGTAAATCATACAGAGAACAGCAGTCCCTGTCTATAATACAGGGAACAGAAGTCTCTGTCTATAATAAAGAGAACAGCAGTCCGTGTCTACAATACAGGGAACAGCAGTCCCTGTCTATAATACAGAAAACAGCAGTCCGTGTCAATAATACAGGGAACAGCTGTCCCTGTCTAAAATACAGGGAACAGCAGTCCCTGTCTATAATACAGGGAACAGCAATCCCTGTCTATAATACGGAGAACAGCAGTCGCTGTCTGTCATACAGGGAACAGCAGCCTCTGTCTATAATACAGGGAACAGCAGTCCCTCTCTATGAAACAGGGAACAGCATTCCCTGTCTATAATACAGGGAACAGCAGTCCCTGTCTATAATGCAGGGAACCGCAGTCCCTGTCGAGAATACCGAGAACATCAGTCCCTGTCTATAATACAGGGAACAGCAGTCCCTGTCTATACTACAGGGAACAGCAGTCCCTGTCTAATATTCAGAGAACATCAGTCCCTGTCTATAACACAGGGAACAGCAGTCCCTGTCTATAATACAGGGAACAGCAGCCTCTGTCTATAATACAGGGAACAGCAGTCCCTGTCTATAATAGAGGGAACAGCAGTATCTGTCTGTAATACAGGGA
>NW_025158291.1:0-1493 GCF_004010195.1 Chiloscyllium plagiosum
AAAACTACTCCAAGATGCATTTCTAAAAATCTGTACATCAGACTTTCTACTTCAAACCTTCGACAAATAATCTCCACACATGTCCCTCCTGACAAGTATGATAAAGTAAAATCGTTGCTATTTATTAAATCATGAGGGACATGGATATGTTGCCTCGTCAAGGTGTTTTCCGGCTGGTGAGGAAGTCAAAATTTTGAAAACATCGGTTTAAAATTAGTGGGTAAGGATTTAAAAGGGACGTCAGGGGCAACTTTTTCAGACGTGTCCAGAATGAGCTGCAAGAGAAATTGGTGGAGACTGGTACAACTGTAACATTGAATGGCGTCTGGATGGATATATGAGTAACAAGGTTTAGAGGGATGTGGGCCAAATGTTGGCAAATGGGACCTATTAATTTAGGATATCTGTCCACCATGGTCAAGTTGGAAAGAAGGGCCACTTTCTGTGTTGTATTGTCCAAGGACTTGATGACTCTAGAACAACCGCAAAAAATTGCAAATAATTCCGTGAAGACGATTTCAAGTTCCAAATCTTCGGTTAATCTTCCTCTCTTGTGCTCACAAGTTCATTACCTGATGTCAGAACTTACGGATGAGTTGCTGGATCCATTCCTGTAAATTGATTCTGCATTCTTTCTAATTCCGATATTTTTTTTACGAATGTAGCTAGTGTTTATGAACTTAGCATCAATTTTTCTAACACCATATTTCGATGAATATTGAAACAGAAGAGCAAATCGACTTTGGCACCAGATGATGAGCAATTCAGTCAAAATCGATCGTAGGCAGTGAGACAATGATCCTCTCTTCGTGTGGTGTACATCCGTGACTCTATAATTCGACGAAGAATCATTCCCACAACTTCACCTGTGTCAGAATCTAGTTTGCGGTGAAAGCCTGTCAATCTGCTAAGGTAACGTTCGTCTGGGTCTCTGCAAAAGATTTGGCGAAATCTTTGTGTCTTTCCAATTTGTTCTTCCAACAAATTAGATATTTCATGAATTCAGTTGTTTTACTCTGAAAACTGTTTCTTTCACCGTAACTGTGAAGCCCGAGAGGTTGAGGCGTTGGATTTGGAAATCCAATGGGGTCTCCCTGCACAGGTTGGAATCCTGTTCAAAGCGTAGAATATTTTAAAAGTCATTAATTCCTTTGCAGGATTTGGATTTCGTGGAGCTTGAGCTTTGCATTCAATCGAAAGTAAAATTTCAACTGTGAAGAATCCGAAGTAAGCTCAAGACTGACCCAGTCATCTAATTGAATAAATTATATGTCGAGAAACAAAAAGCCACCAACTTCCAACACGAAACAGTTTCAACACATTTGTCGAACTATCGTGAAATTTGGATGTTCGGGGGGGTGGAATTCAGCAAAACAAGAAGCAATGCAATACACTTATCTGCAGGTGATGAATTTTATTTTAGGATCAGTTGAAAGTCAAGCTGAGAAAGTTCAACCTAATTTACGGCTGACTCTCAAGGCCAATAATCTATT
>NW_025158292.1:0-1493 GCF_004010195.1 Chiloscyllium plagiosum
TGAGTACATGGGTAGTGGGTGAAGGGGACAGTGTCGGTCGGTGAGTAAAGTGGTGATGGGTGAACAGCACAGTGCAGGTCAGTGAGTACAGGGATGATGGGTGAACGGGACAGTGCAGGTCAGTGATTACAGGAGTGATTGGTGAACGGGACAGTGTAGGTCAGTGTGTACAGGAATGATAGGTGAATGGGATAGTGTCGGTCAGTGCGTATAGGGGTAATGGGTGATCAGGATAGCGTAGGTCAAAGAGTATCGGGGTGTTGAGCGAAGTGGGCAGTGTAGGTGGTGAGTACAGGGTAATGGGTGAATGGGACAGGGTTCATCAGTAAGTACAGGAGTGACAGGTGAACGGGACAATGTAGATTAGTGAGTACAGGGCTGATGGGTGAGGGAGACAGTGTAGGTCAGTGAATACAGTTGTAATGGGTGAACGGGACAGTGCAGGTCAATGCATACAGGGATGATGGGTGAACGGGACAGGGTTCATCAGTAAGTACAGGAGTGATAGGTGAACGGGACCATGCAGGTCAGTGAGTACAGGGGTGATGGGGGAATGGGTCAGGGATCGTCAGTAAGTACAGGAGTGATAGGTGAATGGGACAGTGCAGGTCAGTGAGTACGGGAGGTGAAGGGTGAACAGTGCAGTGTAGGTCAGTGAGTACAGGAGTGATGGGTGAACAGGACAGTGTAGGTCAGTGAGTACAGGAGTGATGGGTGAACAGGACAGTGTAGGTCGGTGAGTACAGGAGTGATGGGTGAAAGGGACTGTGTTGGTCAGCGAGTACAGGGATATTGGATGAATGGAACAGTGCAGGTCAGTGAGTACAGGGGTGATGGGTGAGCAGGAGAGTGTCGGTTAGTGAGTATATGGGTAGTGGGTGAACGGGACAATGTATGTCAGCGAGTATAGCGGTGATGAGTGAATGGTACAGTGTAAGTCAGTGAGTACAGGGGTGATGGGTGAATGGGACAGGAGGGAATAGGTGAACAGGACAGTGTAGGTCAGTGAGTACAGGGGTGATGGGTGAATGGTACAGTGTATGTCAGTGAGTACATGGGTAGTGGGTGAATGGGACAGTGTACGTCAGTGCGTAAAGGGGTGATGGTTGAATGGGAGAGTGTAGTTTAGTGAGTACAGCGGTAATGGATGAACGGAACAGTGTAGGTCAGTGTGTACTGGAGAAATGGGCGAACGGAACAGTGTAGGTCATGTGTACTGGAGAAATGGGCGAACGGAACAGTGTAGGTCAGTGTGTACAGGGGTGATGGGAGAACGGGACAGTGTAGGTCAGTGAGTACAGGGGTGATGGGAGAACGGGACAGTGTAGGTCAGTGAGTACAGGGGTGATGGGGAATGGGACAGTGCAGGTCAGTGAGTACAGGAGTAATGGGTGAACGGAACAGTGTAGGTCAGTGTGTACTGGAGAAATGGGCGAACGGAACAGTGTAGGTCAGTGAGTACAGGGGTAGAACATAGAACATAGAATATAGAA
>NW_025158293.1:0-1493 GCF_004010195.1 Chiloscyllium plagiosum
TGTCACTGTTAAGCACACACCTTCATACTTCCAGGTCCTTGTTGCAGTTGGATAAGGATTCCTTCAGTATCTGAGTAAATCACAAATGGATTTGAACATTGTCTAATCATTGGCAAACATCCCCAGTTGTGACGTTACAGTGTAAGGATGGTCATTTATGAAGCAACTGAAAATTATTGGGCCTAGGGCAGAGAGCACTCTTAAAGATCAGTGATGCTGTCCCTCTCTCTGAGCTAGGAAGCTGTCTTCTAGTTCCACCTCCTCCAGAGGTGTCTAACAACATTTCTGAATGGAATAATATTCAATATCTACCACAGGGGGCTGCGCGAGGTCATGGTTGGCTCAGTCAGTTGGCCGGATGGTTTGTAATGCAGATTAATGCCAACAGTGTGGGTTCAATTCCTGCACTGACTGAGGTGAGAGAAAAGGGTTGTCCTACTCAAGTTCTCCTTCACTTGAGGCATGATGACTGTCCTGTTAAACTACCGCCGGTCTTCTCCCGTGTCACCCTGTAGGGATATGATGCCCTACCTTTCCATTTCTGATCTGCAGACTTACCCAGAAACCCCACCCCCTGCGGCGGAGCTGAGACGGCTGCTCTCCACCAACGCCAGCCATCTTCCTTTCTACCAGGTGTAACTTCTGCCAATGCAGACGATTTCTATTTGCTCCAGGTTTGCAATTAATCCTGGATACAACATTTGGTCAAATGCAATTATGATCATGGTAAAAGTGCAGTAACTGTCACCTCACCTCTAGAATTTAGCTGTGTTCTCTTGTTATACATCATTAAACGAAGGCTTCAATGAGTCCAAGGGATGAGAGCCCAAACTTAGCTCAGTGAGCAGTTTGGTGCTGACAAGTGATGCTTGATCCCACTGTAGATGACATCTTCCATCCCTTTGCTAATGACACGCATTAGAGTAATGGGAGAGTCATTGATTGTCTGATGTTTTGTCTGTGTGTCCAGAGGACACACTTGGATAGTTTGCCACATTGTCAGGTAGATGCCAGTGCTGTATCCCAGCAGGAATTGCTTGAATGGAATGTTATCAGGGCCCACAGCCGTTGCATTCTCCAATCCCTCCAGCTGATTGTCAATACCACACATAGTGAATCGGATTAGCTGAAGACTGCCATCTGGAGGAGATGAAATAGATAATCTCATCGATACTTCTGTCTGAATATTGTTGTGAAAGTTTCAGCCTTAACATTTCTATTATTGTGCTGGGCTCTTCAATCTTTGAGGAAGGTGATATTTGTGGATCCTCCTCCTTCAATAAGTTGTGTGATTGTCCACCACTACTCACCCGGATTGCAGAGATTAGGTCTGATTCATTGGTTAGATCTGTGTATCATTTGATATTTATACCATGTGGTGAGTAAGTGGCCCAGTTTAGTAACTTCGTCTCATTCCGAGGTGTATTTGGCGCTACTGTAGGCAGGCCCTCCTGTATTCACCATTTAACAAGGGTGTATCCCTGGCTTGATGT
>NW_025158294.1:0-1493 GCF_004010195.1 Chiloscyllium plagiosum
GACTGTTTTCAACTGATTTTATTCTTGCCCATCTAATCATAGCCAGGGAAACATGTCAAATTGCTTCTCTTCCTGCATATCCCATTAGAACCTCTACTATCCCCAAAAAATTGTCATTGTAACCTATTTCTGATATGTACGCTGGCCTTCAGAGACATCAACGAAAAGCACCGTATTAGTTCTAACATGGATACTCACCAAATGATTCTTTATTGTTGCTAAATTATCAGATTGCTATCTGACATAGAGTACTCCATCTACAGATGTTTCCTTCAGTTAAATATTGAGGAGACTGAAAACACTGTTTTAAGTCCATGCTCCAAACCTCTCACCCTGACTAACCAATCCTTCCCTCTTTCTGGCACCATTCTATGCTTAAATCTCAAGGTCAACATCTGACCACACATTTACACCATCTCTAAGACCACTTGTTTCTACTTTTGTAACATTGCATGATTCTATCTCTGTCTCAGCCCAACTACTACTGAAATCTCATTTGTATCTTTACTACCTTTAGACTTGTCTATTTCAATGCTCCTCAGGCTAGTGTCTCAGTTTCTGTGCTCTGTAAACTTGAGGTGATCCAAAATTCTGTTACTCCTATCTTAATTTGCACCAAGTCCCAATCACTTGTCACACCTGTTTTTGCTAACCAAAATTAATTCACAGTCAGAGTGGAGTTGGGAAAAGCACTGCAGGTCAGAGGAGAAGGGAAGTCAATGTTTCAGATCAGAACTTTTCATCAGGACTCTCCAAAGAACATCCTACCCAGACTTTTCCCCCCTACCATATCCCTGTAACCCTGCATTTCCCATGGCTAATCCACCTAACCCTGGACACTTTGGGAAATTTAGCATGGCCAGTTGACCTAACCTGCCGTCTTTGGACTGTGGAAGGAAAGCGGAATACCCAGTTGAAACCCACGCAGACACAGGGAGAACGTGCAAGGCCCACACAGTCGTCTGAAGCTGGAATTGAACCCAGGTCCCTGGTGCTGTGAGGCAGCAGTGCGAATCACTGAGCCACCAAGCTACCCACTACTTCCTTGCTTTTCGTTTTCAAGATGACTTTATGATTAAAGCTACCTTGGTTCCAACCTAAAACATCAACTCCCCTTCTCTGCTGCTTGACATGTTGTGCTTTTTCCAGCTCCACTCTTTATCTGCCGTTAATTCACAGTCAAGCCGTGTCTTGATTTTAATATTCACTTCGCTATCTCTAATATCCTGTTCCACAACCTTCTGTCATACCTACACCAATCTAGTTCTTGTCACATGAGCATTCCTGTCTTTAATTGCTGACAGTGCCTGGAGTTGCCCAAGCTTCCAGCTCTGGGATTTCTTCTTTATCATCTGTCTGGACTTAGAATTACATTGAATCCCTACAGTGTGGAAACAGGCCATTCAGGCCAGCAAGTCCACACCAACTCTTCGAAGAGCATTCCACTCAGACTTGACCCTCTACCATATCCCTGTAACCCTGCATTTCCCAGG
>NW_025158295.1:0-1493 GCF_004010195.1 Chiloscyllium plagiosum
CAAGCAGGTGGTTTTTGAAAAAAAAAGAAAAAAAAAATATAAACAGGAGATTGTGGAGTGCATCATTTCTCCCTCCAACTCTATAAAAAAAAAGGGGAGTTTTGCATCATTTCTCCCTCCAACTCTATTTTGATTTAGTCTCTACCCTCCCCTTCACTGTTTTGATCACACAGCACTGTCCTTTGATGTGAAGGGCAGTGCTTGTCACTGGCCACCCGGGTGTTTTCCTATCTTCCTGGTGGTGGAATTTGAATAAAGATTTGTGCACTTTGTGTCTTTCACTGTGTCTCACACCTGCACACACACACCATGGGTGCTGGAGAAAAAATAAGTACTACCGCACTTAGGTGGTAGTGTGGGAGTTAAATTTAGAAGGAAAGAAAAAAAAATAAAAAATAAAAAAATAAACAGGAGATTCTCACACCTGCACACACACACACACACACACACACACAGCATGGGTGCTGGGGAAAAATAAGCACTACCGCAGTTAGAAAGAAAAATAAGAAAGAAAAAGAAAAAGGAGAGCTTTAGAGGTGGGCGTCACAGGGAGTGGAGTGCATTATTTCTCCCTCCAACTTTATTTTGATTTAGTCACTACCCTCCCCTTCACTGTTTTGATCACACAGCACTGCCCTTTGATGTGAAGGGCATTGTTTGTCACTGGCCACCCGGGTATTTTCCTATCTTCCTGGTGGTGGAATTTGAATAAAGATTCATGCACTTTGTGTCTTTCACTGTGTCTCACACCTGCACACACACAACTTGGGTGCTGGGGGAAAAATAAGCACGACTGCAGTTAGGCGGTAGTGTGGGGATTTAAAAAAAAGGGGAGTTTTAGAGGTGGGCGCCGCAGGGAGTGGAGTGCATTATTTCTCCTTCCAACTCTATTTTGATTTAGTCCCTACCCTCCCCTTCACTGTTTTGATCACACAGCACTGCCCTTTGATGTGAAGGGCAGTGTTTGTCACTGGCCACCCTGGGAAAAAAAAGGGGGTGTTTTGGTGTTATAGTCAGTGTGTTACTGTCAGTTTTGGCTTTTTTTTGGTAGGGGGAGTGAGGGGAAAGAAACCTGATTCCTGAACTGGCTGAATTATTTAGCCAGTTTGTTAACTGGCATTCCTCTTAGTGAGGACTGATTGTTAAACTCCTGATGCACATAATGTGTTTCAGGTGTAACTCAGTTCTCATTTAGGGGATTGTTGTTTCATTGGTTGGTTATAGCCTGTGTGTTTATCCTTTTTTTAGAAAGAGAAAAGACTATGTTTTAATTTTATTGTAGGGCTTAGGGCTTAGCCCTTCGACTGTAGTTTTCTTTGTTTTTTGTATGTGTCTTCACCTTTTATTGGTGTTTTGACTGAGCCCTGTGGAAGACATACATTTTACCAGAGGTGCTGTTCATGTGGGGAGGCCTAGCCCTGGAACTGGGCCTCTGAAGATTGAACACTGTGTGTGTGCGCGCGCTGGGAGGTGAGCACTTGCTGTATCCTGGA
>NW_025158296.1:0-1493 GCF_004010195.1 Chiloscyllium plagiosum
TACAATAAATTATGTCACACGAAAGCACTGTGTTGGTGGGTTCAGGGAAAAAAATAGAAATGCACGAAAACAGGATAACCTTGGAAGTTTTGCTGGAGTGATGACAGAAAGCACAGTGAAAGCGAGAAAGCTGCTTCGGAGTGTATAAGCTGACCAGAGGTTTGTTAAGGAGGAAGTGGCAGATCTGCTTAGAAAATATACCTGCAAATGAAAAGTTTATTGACATAGGGCATGTAAAGAGGATGCAATATTAAGGGACACAGGATCCTCTTAGTCCGTGATGCTGAAAGATCAGGAGATATACACTCCAGAAGGACTACTTCCAGAAATGCTACTGCTAAAGTGAATTCACCTTGAGACAAAAATCGCATAATGATGTGAAGTGAGGATAGAGTATCCAGAAAGG
The DNA here is from genome assembly GCF_004010195.1 of Chiloscyllium plagiosum. Taxonomy (NCBI): domain Eukaryota; kingdom Metazoa; phylum Chordata; class Chondrichthyes; order Orectolobiformes; family Hemiscylliidae; genus Chiloscyllium; species Chiloscyllium plagiosum. The sequence goes on from NW_025158296.1 coordinate 407, forward strand.
TGTGGAGAAATTGTGGTACGAGTATTGGATAAACTCTCAGCTCTAGGAATACAATCTATCCTTGAAAAAATATAGCTGAATCACCAGTACGAGTGCTGCCAATCTGGTTGAAGAGCCAGTGGGGACGCAATGCAGAAGTGTTATCCTGGAAGTTTCCTGAGTGTGGGCAACGAAGCCCCAATGTCACCACTTAAAACAGGAGATATCAAAAATGTAAAGATAAGGAAGTGGGAGTGCCATTTACAGAGATTTTGTTCCATCAGATAGTTGTGAAAAAACTATTTACCAAACAGGGCATCATGCAAATATTTTAGCTCATTTAAACTAATTGAGTTACAGCAGAAAGAAAAAAGAATAAAGCAGTTTTATCAAAAAGCATATACGTTAGGAATTTTGAATGTATCTCTGAGTGTTATTACCCTAAAAATGATATCTAAATGAGGAAATGGAGGCTATGATATACTCAAGAAGATGATAATTGGGCAGACGCTCATCACATCGTATTACCAATGGGATACCGAAAAGAGGTGATGTGAATGTGCATGAGCTACTATCTCGAAGTCATTTAGGAGTGAGGAAAACACAGGCTGAGACACAGAGACATTTTTACTGGCCTGGACTGCAACATGATCATACATGTCAGGTAATTGGGAAAAACACAAGTGATAATAACACCTGCGCCTTTCTTAACTATTCCTGCATTTGAAGAACCTTTTACAAGAGTCTTAATTGATTGGTTGGGTCCCCGAACTCAAACAAAAAGGTGGGCACCAGTATTTGTTAACAATACTGGATGCTTCGACGAGACTTCCAGAGGCCATCCCAAGATGCAGTATCACAACTAAAAGAATTGTAAAGGAATTGCTCTTTTTAAAAACAATAGACACGGACTACCAATAGAGATAGAGTGAGGTCAAAGTTCAAAATTCACATCTAATTTATTCACTATGATGTCTTCGGAATAAAGCAATTCAAATCGACTGCGTATCATCCAAACCTGCAGGGAGTGCGAGAACATTAAAGACCATGTTGAGGGCTTATGCTCAGGATTATCCAGATGATAAGGGTAAGGGAATTCCATTTGCCC
>NW_025158297.1:0-1493 GCF_004010195.1 Chiloscyllium plagiosum
ATCTATTCTCTTTATAATTTTATTTGTTTCTATTATATTCCCCTCATTCTTCTAAGTTCCAATGAATATGTCCCAGTCTACACAGTCTTCCTTCATAAGCCAACCCCCTCAACCCCAGAATCAGCCTAGTGAACTTTCTCTGCACCCCTCTCGTGCCAATATAGACTTTTTCAAGTAAGGAGACCATTACTGCACACAGTACTCCAGGTGTGGTCTCACCAGCATCCTGTACAGCTGCAACATAACCTTCCTGCTTATTAAACTCAATCCCTTTTGCAATGAAGGACAAAATTCCATTTGCCTTTCTAATTGCTTGTTGTACTGTAGGCCAACCCTCTGTGATTCATGCATAAGGACACTCAAGGCACATGCCTTTCATTGTGTATAATCTTCCCTTATTAGACCTCCCAAGTTGGATCACCTCAGAGGTATCAGGATTAAATTACATCTGCCATTGCTCTGCCCAATTTACCAGCTGATCAATATCAGACTGTAGCCTGAGACCCAGTAATCCAAGATGGCAGCAGAGTAGGATGCTTCAGACTGAGTTCATCTACTCCGTCTGTTTCCTTTTCTTCTTTCTATTCCACTTCTCTTTTCATTTTCTTTTGTGTTTTTCTTTTGTCCTTCTCCCTTATTTCTTCTCCCGGGCATGGACTCCCAGCCTCAGTCGCCAGGCCTCTGACCGAGTGCAGAACTAATGATGTGGCCTCTTGGCTTGGTGTGGCAGTGTACTGGCCTGGCAGGGAGACTTTCCAGTCCAACAAGGCAGACTCTTGGTCCTCTCAATTCGATGTGGTGGCCTCTCGGCCCAGCATGCTCGACTGTCAGCCCAGCGTGATGGTCATTCGGCCTAGTGTGGCAATCTCTGAGTGGCCCAGTGTGGTTGTCTCTCAGCCCACATAGTGGTTCTTTCTGTATATGGTCGGCTCTCCACCCGGGAAGGCCTCAGTGTGGACTTCAGGTCTCGAGATGATGACTTAAAGTATGATCCCATGGTAGCTAAGTTCTTAAGAAATGCTGTAATGCTTGAACTTTCAGCTTTATTTCTTCATTTTCTACTTAAAACTAAAAAGTTTTAGTTTTAGAGGGGACCATGAATGCTGTCTGATATGGAGGATTTTAGTTATGAAGGAAGGTTGGATCGACTGGATTTGTTTTCATTGGAATGCAGGAGGTTGAGGGGCACCTAATAGAAATTTATGAAATTGTGAATGGCATGGAGAGAGTGGAAAATATGAGGCTTTTTCCCAGAGTAGAGGGGTCAGTTACTAGTGGACAGAAGTTCAAGGTGTGGAGAGGGGGAGGGGAGCTGGTGGGTGTTTAAAACAGATGTGTGAGGTAAGTATTTCACACAAACGATGGGTGAGAGGCTGGAACACACTGCCAGTGGAGGTGGTGGAAGCAGACACAATAGCAGCATTCAAGAAATACCTGGGTGAATACATGGACAGGAAGGAAATAGAGGGATATGAATCCTGTAGGTGAATACA
>NW_025158298.1:0-1493 GCF_004010195.1 Chiloscyllium plagiosum
TGCACCCGCACAGCTCATGGACAGGTGTTGTCTTACTGGCCACACCCCTCATTCAATCCCATTGGCTGCAGGACCACACAGATTCTCCTCCCATTGGTCTAGAGCTGCCATCAATCAGCCGGGCCCCATTGTGACGAGAGTGGAGGGCTCATCCCTCTCTCTGCCCTGGGATGAGCTTCATCATTCACAGTGAATGGGGCAGTATCACAGAACACAGGGGCTGGGAGCTATTCAGCCCATTGGGGCTGTACACTCTCCCTCTGGAGATGCTGCAAATCTGTCCCAAGTTCCCTCCCATGTGCCCATAGTCCCCCAAATCTTTCCTTAAAGTAAAATTCCAAGTCTGTTTCAGAATACCTGCTGAATCTGTGTCATTCAGACTGTTCCAGATGCTCAGAACTTACTGAGTAAAATAGTGTTCACATTTTCACCTTGTATTATTTGCCAATTAATTGAAAGTAGTTAATAAAAATTGTGACAGTGTTAACAATCCCTCTCTCTCTCTGCAAATTCAAGATCTTGGAACCTAATCTGCACCAGATCGAAATCACTGCTTCGCCTTCTCAGCTCCAAGGATAATTATCTGTGCTTCAGCTAGCTCTCCACACAATAGAGGAATGCATCTTAATTTATTAAGATCAAAGAAACAGACCTTCGGTCCAACAAGGAATCCTAAACTAATGGATTCCCATTTACCAGCTATTGGCCTGTATCCATCAAAACCCTTCCTAGTCATGTACCCAATTGGAAGCCTTTTAAATGTTGTGATTTTTTCAGCCTCCACTACTTCATCTGGTAGCTCCTCCCATACACACACCACACTCAGCTTGAAAACGTTGCCACTTATATCCCTTTTCAATCTTTGCCCTCTCAACTTAAACCCAGGTGCTCTAGTTTTGGACCCACCTAACCTGAGGAAATAGGACTCCTGCTGCTCACCTTATTCGCACCCCTCGTGATTTTATAAATCTCCATGAAGTCACCTCTCAGTCTTTGACTCTCCAGAGAAAATAGCCCCAGCCTATTCAGCCTCCCCCTGTAGCCCAAATCCTCCAATCCTGGCAACGTTTTTGTAAATCTTGTCCTAACCTTTTCAAGTTTCACAACATCCTTCCCAGAACAGGGAAATTCAAACTGAAAACAGAATTCCAGAAGTGGCCCTAATCAACGTCCTGTCCAGCCAAAATATGACATCCCAGTTTCTGTATTCAATGCATTGACCAATAACGGAGAGCGTTAATGGAGTCCCATTGCCAGCGGTTCACCCTTATCCCTCTAAAGTCTTCCTCTTCATGTACCCAATCAAATGCCTTTTAAATACTGCAATTGTACTATCTTCCACCCCTTCCTCTGGCAGTTCATTCCATACCTGCAATATCCTCAACATGAATAAGACGCTCCTTAGCTCCCTTTTAAATCTTTCCCCTCTCACCTTAAGCCTGTACCCTCCAGTTCTGGATCCAACGAACTTGGGAAAAAGTCCCTGACTGCTC
>NW_025158299.1:0-1493 GCF_004010195.1 Chiloscyllium plagiosum
TCTATGTTCTATGTTCTATGTTCTATAACCTGTCTGATATCCCTCTCTCAGACATAAATCCTGCCTGATATCCCTCTCTCAAACACAAAAACCATGCCTGATATCCCTCCCTCTCACATACAAACCCTGTCTGATAACCCTCTCTTTCACACACAATCCCTGCCTGATATCACTCGCTCTCACAAACAAACTCTGTCTGATATCGTTCTCTCTCACACACAAACCCTGTCTGATATCCCTCTCTCTCACACACAAACCCTGTCCTGTCTGATATCCCTCTCTCTCACACACAAACCCTGTCTAATATCCCTCTCTCTCACACACAAACCCTGTCTGATATCCCTCTCTCACACATAAATCCTGCCTGATATCCCTCTCTCTCACACAAAAACCATGTCTGATATCCCTCCCTCTCACACACAAACCCTGTCTGATAACCCTCTCTCTCACACAGACAAACCCTGTCTGATAACCCTCTCTCTAATACAAATCCTGTCTGATATCCCTCCCTCACATACACCGACGCTCTCTGATATCCCTCTCTCACACACAAACACCGTCTGATATCCCTCGCTCTCACACACAAACCCCGTCTGATGTTCAACTCTCTTACACACAAACCCTGTCTGATATCCCTCCCTCTCACACACAAACCCTGTCTGATAACCCTCTCTCTCACACACAAACCCTGTCTAATAACCCTCTCTCTAATACAAATCCTGTCTGATATCCCTCCCTCACGCACACCGACGCTCTCTGATATCTCTCTCTCACACACAAACCCCGTCTGATATCCCTCGCTCTCACACACAAACCCCGTCTGATGTTCAACTATCTTACACACAAACACTGTCTGATATCCCTCGCTCTCACACACAAACCCCGTCTGATGTTCAACTATCTTACACACAAGGTTGAAACTTTATTGCTGGAACAGCACAGCAGGTCAGGCAGCATCCAGGGAACAGGAGATTCGACGTTTCGGGCACAGGCCCTTCTTCAGGCCCTTCTTCGGGCACAGGCCCTTCCTGAAGAAGGGCCTGTGCCCGAAACGTCGAATCTCCTGTTCCCTGGATGCTGCCTGACCTGCTGTGCTGTTCCAGCAATAAAGTTTCAACTTTGATCTCCAGCATCTGCAGTCCTCACTTTCTCCTATCTTACACACAAACCCTGTCTGATATCCCTCTCTCTCACACACAAACCCTGTCTGATAACCCTCTCTCACACATAAATCCTGCCTGATATCCCTCTCTCTCACACACCGACTACAATATTCTCCTTTTCCTGATTGAAAACTGATGAGAAATGTTCATTTAGCACCTCTCCGATCTCCACAGGGTCCACACTCAACTTCCCACTTCTTTTTTTGACTGGCCCTATTACTACTCTTGTCACCCTTTTATTCCTCACACACCTATTTGTGTCCTTTATTTGCTCTCCTTAACTCTCTCTTTAAATCATTCCTAGCTGATCTGTAACACTCCATTGCCTCA
>NW_025158300.1:0-1494 GCF_004010195.1 Chiloscyllium plagiosum
GATATGGTTCCCCTTGCACTGCCCTGGGACATGTTTACCATCGCATTGCCCTGGGACATGGTTCCTCTCGCACTGCCCTGGGATATGCTTCTTCTCGCACTGCCCTGGGACATGGTTCCCCTCGCACTGCCCTGGGACATGGTTCCCCTCGCACTGCCCTGGGATATGGTTCCCCTTGCACTGCCCTGGGACATGGTTCCCCTCGCACTGCCCTGGGACACGCTTCCCCTCACACTGCCCTGGGACACGCTTCCCATCACGCTGCTTCAGGACACGCATCCCCTCGCACTGCTCCAGGACACACTTCCCCTCATGCTGCTCTGGGACACACTTCCCCTCACGCTGCTCTCGGACTCACTTCCCCTCATGCTGCTCTGGGACACGCTTCCCCTCACGCTGCTCCAGGACACGCTTCCCCTCACACGGCTCCAGGACACGCTTCCCCTCACGCTGCACTGGGACACACTTCCCCTCATGCTGCTCTCGGACTCACTTCCCCTCACGCTGCTCTCGGACTCACTTCCCCTCACGCTGCTCTGGGACACGCTTCCCTTCACATTGCTCCAGGACACACTTCCCTCACACGGCAACAGGACACGCTTCCCCTCACACTGCTCCAGGACATGCTTCCCCTCACTCTGCTCTGGGACACGCTTCCCCTCATGCTGCTCTGGGTCACACTTCCCCTCACGCTGCTCTGGGACACGCTTCCCCTCACACAGCTCTGGGACACGCCTCCCCTCACACTGCTCTGGGACACACTTCCCCTCACACAGCTCTGGGACACGCCTCCCCTCACGCTGCTCCAGGACACGCTTCCCCTCACACTGCTCCAGGACACACTTCCCCTCACGCTGCTCCAGGACACACTTCCTCTCACGCTGCTCCATGACACGCTTCCCCTCACACTGCTCCAGGACACACTTCCCCTCACGCTGCTCTGGGACACACTTCCCCTCACGCTGCTCCAGGACACGCTTCCCCTCACACTGCTCCAGGACACGCCTCCCCTCACGCTGCTCTGGGACACGCTTCCCCTCACGCTGCTCTGGGACACACTTCCCCTCACGCTGCTCCATGACACGCTTCCCCTCACATTGCTCTGGGACTCACTTCCCTCACACTGCAGTGGGATACACTTCCGCTCACACTGCAGTGGGACACACTTACCCTCAGGCTGCTCTGGGACATGCTTCCCCTCACACTGCTCTGGGACTCACTTCCCTCACACTGCAGTGGGACACACTTCCACTCACACTGCAGTGGGACACACTTCCTCTCACGCTGCTCTGGGACATGCTTCCCCTCACGCTGCTCCAGGACACACATCCCCTCACACTGCTCCAGGACACACATCCCCTCACACTGCTCCAGGACACACATCCCCTCACACTGCTACAGGACACGCTTCCCCTCACACAGCTCTGGGACACGCCTCCCCTCAGGCTCTGGGACTCACTTCCCTCACGCTGCTCTGGGACACACGTCCCCTCC
>NW_025158301.1:0-1494 GCF_004010195.1 Chiloscyllium plagiosum
TCCTTTGGAACTTGAGAAGTGCATTATTTGTCAATGCAGGCTTGCTGAGCTGAAGGGCCTGTTCCTGACATATTCTATTCTAAGAGCCAAAACTTTAGTGGGGGAGTGGCGAGATGCCAATTGAATGATTACCGATGACCAACAGACAGATTTATGTCGCTCCTTTTCATCAGTTTGCAAATTCGTGTCCTTGCTCCCACTGTGGAGAAACTCAATATGGAGGATTTGGAATGGAAGTCAGAGCTGGTAACTGGTAACTCCACCTCAGAAATCCCTCCTGCAGACTTCTATCTTGGACTTCATCGTCTCGGGGTACACTGCACGGACAGAAGATGCATGCACTCCACACCCATCAATGCTGGCATCTGTTGTATATCAGCCTCACTATACCATCACATCTCCGACCTACTGACAGTAAGCTTCTGCACATCAATGCTAAATCTTAGCGTGCACTGACAACTCTTATTACAACGCTGATGTAACGACACTGTGTTCAGGGACAAACACCCAACTCATCGGCTGCACCTCTCGGCTGCTCACTGGATATTTGTACACCGTCACTTTGACCTGAACTGAATGCTTTTCGAATCATTGCCCGACATGACACTGCCTTTAGTCGTATTTCCCTCGACCAGAGCTTCCAGGTTTTCACGCTCGTTGGATAGGGAAAACATGAACCTTGGTGGGGAGGTGGATGCAGTAACAGAGATAGAGTGATTGCGAGGTCACAAAGTACAGATGGTCTCACGTAACCTGGTAGAGTGGGGACGGTCACTTCTGGGCATTTACCGAGAAGGCTGGAACCATACTGAAGCAGGGGAAAATGTCAGAGCAAGCTGACAGGGCCAGGTGTCAACGCCTCCCCGCCAAGCCTGGAGTAAAATAATGTACTTCCCCTCCACCACGCCATTCACCAGAACATCGGGGACTTGTCTACAAAGTTGGACTCCAGTTTTACCCCTCTTCTGTGCCCAGAGCAATTTCGGATTAAGAATACAACAGTGTAATGCCTTTTTTTAAAAAGTTGGCACCTGTAACAGGGACTAGAGTAGAGTGTTGGTGGAAACTCACAGCAGGTCAGGCAACATCCGAGGAGCAGGAAATTTGACGTTTTGAGCAAAAGCCCTTTATCAGAAGTGCTACTGCTCATCGGATGCTGCCTGACATGCTGAGCTTTTCCAGCACAACTCTAATCTCTACACTGATCTCCAGCATCTGCAGTCCTCACTTTCACCTGTAACAGGGATGCCGGTCCATTCTCAGTAATTCAGGCAGTAGGAAGTTATATTCAGAAGAGGATAAACATAGGGTTAGTGTGAGGTGAGAGAAAGACCAAGCACAGAGAGAAAGTAGTTAATGAGACAGATTGGGGATGAACTCATGAGAATATGCACTTAACCTTGTGGGCAGAAACCCTCCAGAAAACCCAACTAAAATGAGACTTGACGAAATCACAAGATAACTTAGGCCTCTGTCGATCTGACACAAAACAGA
>NW_025158302.1:0-1494 GCF_004010195.1 Chiloscyllium plagiosum
CCCATGGATTAATAGTCTGGAGATAATAGCCCTCGACCATCGCATTCCCAGTATCTACACTGGTAATGGTAGTGTTGCTGTTATTGTGACTGAGGTACAGAAAGTTTTTCAGTTACATTGTCAACTACTTCCATGGAGAACAGAACCAGTAGTATTTTAGCTCACGGGGACTGTGCAGAGCTGCAATAGGTTTTCAGCCAGGAATAGAAACTGAGGAGAAAAAATCATTTAACTCTGAGTGGGTGTGACGTGTATACAGAGATTTGACTTGTACCCGTCACTGGAAAGTGAGAGGAGGTTCTCTGGATTGTTTTCTTGGGTTTGTGTCATCAACTACTACAATGACTTAGGGAAATCTGAGGGTCTGGTGTCCCCACTCTGGATAAGGTTTTGGCAGTGCAGTTTGGAGAGAGTCTGGGTCTACAGAGACTGCATAGGAAGGAGCAGGACACTACACTATCCTTTCTGAGATTTCCACAAATATTTCCCAATGTTGAATGGTTTCTATTTGCAAAGTGTGAATCCAGTTAATTTCAACAATGAGGAGGTCACAGAGCTGTGAAACCTCCTCCAGCATAACCTGTAGTCTCACACCAGGGAGAGGACTGTACTCAAAATGCCCATCAACTGTTTTGATTCTGAAACCTTCCATGCAGGAGTGGGTGAAGCATCCATTTGGCCAGAGTGCGATTCTCTCATGTACTCACAAGGTGACAGAGGCCATCTCCGTCCGGTGGTGAATATGTTGGTTCTGTCTCCACAGAGGAAGGAAGAGAAAATCTTCCCAAAATGCCTTATCCTTTCCAGTAAATGCACAAAGTTATTCTTGTATAACTGAACAAATACTGGGGTAATAAAAATGCCTAAATATAAGAAACCCTCTAGGGACCACCGAAAGGGAAAATGGGATCCGTCCACTTAATGGGGTATCATAGCAAGGCCACCCATTGGCATAGCCTCCGATTTTGAGAAATGAATTTTACAGCCTGAGAATGCATAAATGTATTAATAACTTGGATTAGGCAAGGTACGGACATCAGAGGATTACTGAGGAACAGAAGAACATCATCTGCATAAAAGGTAATTTTATGTTTACCTGTACCAATCCTCGGGGCTATTATATTAGGGTCAGCCCGTATAGCTTCTGCTAGTGGCTCAATTATTAGCGTAAATAACAATGGCGAGAGAGGACATCACTGACGGCAGCCCCTACCCACACTGAAGCTATCCGAACCTAGTGCATTGGTAACCACAACTGGTTTGGGATCACTATACAATGTTGTGACCCATTTGGTTATCACCTTTCCAACGCCAAACCTCTCCAATGTGTAAAACAAATAAGACCATTCAACCCTATTGAATGCCTTTTCCGCGTATAATGAGACTACTATTCCTGGTATCTTTCCCTGATGGCAGGCTTGAATCATATTCAAAGCCCTTCAAATATTATTAGATGGTCTGCAGCTCTTAATAAATCCCGTCTGATCCTCCTTT
>NW_025158303.1:0-1494 GCF_004010195.1 Chiloscyllium plagiosum
CCTGATGTAATTTTATAATCGTTGAATCCAGACGACTGATGTAATTTTATAACCACTGAATCCTGACTCCGGAAGTAATTTTGTAAGCACTGATTCCTGACTCCTGATGTAATTTTATACTCACTGAATCCAGACTCCTGATGTAATTTTATAACCACTGCATCCTGACTCCGGAAGTAATATTATAATTGCTGAATCCTGACTCCTGATGTAATTTTATAACCACCTGAGTCCTGACTCCTGATGTAATTTTGTAACCAGTGAATCCTGACTCCTGATGTAATTTTATAATCACTGAATCCTGGCTCCTGATGTCATTTTATAACCACTTAATCGTGATTCCTGATGTAACTTTATAACCACCGAATCCTGATTCCTGAATTAATTTTATAAACCCTGAATCCTGACTCCTGATGTAATTTCATAGACCCTGATTCCTGACTCCTTATGTAATTTTATAACCACTTGAATCAACACTCGTGATGTAATTTTAAAACCACTGAATCCTGACTCCTTACGTAATTTTATAACAGCTCAATCCTGACTTCTGATGTCATTTTATAACTGCTGAATCCAGATTCCTGATGGAATTGTATAACCACAGAATCCTGACTCCTGATGTAATTTTATAACTGCTGAATCCAGATGCCTGATGGAATTGTATAACGACAAAATCCTGACTCCTGATGTAATTTTATAACAGCTGAATCCTGATTCCTGATGTAATTTTATAACCACTTGAATGCTGACTCCTGATGTAATTTTATAACCACTTGAATCCTGATTCCTGAAGTAATATTCCAGTTGGTGATTCCTGACTCCTGATGTAATTTTATAACTACTGAGTCCTCACTCCCGAAGTAATTTTATAATCGCTGAATCCTGACTACTGATGTAATTTATAACTAATTGGATCCTGGCTCCTGATGTAATTTTATCAGCACTGAATCCTGACTACTGATGTAATTTTTTAACCACTGAATCCTGACTCCTGATGTAATTTTATAACCACCTGAATCCTGACTCCTGATGTAATTTTATAACTGCTGAATCCAGATTCCTGATGGAATTGTATAACCACAGAATCCTGACTCCTGATGTAATTTTATAACCACCTGAATCCTGATTCCTAAAATAATTTTATAACCACTTGAATGCTGACTCCTGATGTAATTTTGTAACCATTGAATCCTGACTCCGAACATATTTTTATAACCACTTGAATTCTGACTCTTGATGTAATTTTATAACTGCTGAATCCTGACTCCTTATGTAATTTTATATACACTGAATCCTGATTTCTAAAGTAATTTTATAATGGCAGAATCATGACTCCTGATGTAATTATATAACTGCTAAATCCAGACTCCGGATGTAATCTTATAACCACTGAATCCTGACTCCAGAAGTAATATTATAATTGCTGAATCCTGACTACTGATGGAATTTATAACTAATTGGATCCTGACTCCTGATGTAATTTTCTAACCACTG
>NW_025158304.1:0-1494 GCF_004010195.1 Chiloscyllium plagiosum
TGTTCACAATATTGACACCCTGTAAACTCTATTACAAACTTTCCCCTAACTCAAAAAATATCCATTAACCATCACTCTCTCTTTTTCCCACCATATAGTTAATGTTGTATCCATGTTGCCCCTACCTGTTGAACCATGAACGACAACCTTCCTCAAGTCTGTTGTATGGTACTTTCAGGAAATTCATGTAAACCCCATCAGTAGATTGCCCTCATCAACACTTTGTTAAATTCATCAAAAAACATCAGCAAGACAGTTGTGCAGAATTTCACTGTGACTTGTCCTAACCAACCCACCTTTTTTAGCCTGACTACTACCTTTCCCACAAATAACTGTTGCCAGACGTTTCCTTGGAGTTAAACAGACAAGGTTGTAAATGACAGGACTTGCTTTACAACTCTTTTTAGAAATAAAGGTTGCCTAGCTAACAACCCTCCAGTCGACATGCACCTCATCAGATTCCAGGTAATCTTCTGGCTAGTGCCCCCATAATATCTCCTCTCACTTCGTGCAAAATCCTTAGATGCATCAGATTCAGTCCTGGTGTCCTGTTGCATCTGAGTGCCAACATAAACTGGACAAGTGATTGGATTGGATTGGATTGGATCCCTTCATTGTGGAAACAGGCCATTCAGCTCAACAAGTTGACACCGATCCTCCAAAGAGCATCCCACCCAGCCTCAATCCCCAACACAATTCCTGTAACCCGACATATCTCATGGCTACCACACCGATACGCCCCTGAATACTATGGGTTACTTAGCATGGACAATTTACCTAATATGCACATTTTATTGGACTGTGGGAGGAAACTGATGCACCAAGCGAAAACCCACACAGACAGGGGGGACAACATACGAACTCCACACAGTCGGCCAAAGGTGGAATCAAATCTGGGTCCCTGGTGCTGTGAGGCAGTGCAAACCACCACGTCACCCAAAAGGAAAAGGTTCAGAGTGATACGAGCGAAACACAGCAAACCGGGACTAGTTCAGTTTTGGAAATTCGGTTAGGATAGACGGCTTGGGCTAAATCGCCTATTTGAGTGCGGTGTGACTTCTTTCTTATTCTTTGAAACTTAATTAGATTACTTACTTACAGCGTGGAAACAAGCCCTTCGGCCCAACAAGTCCACACTGACCCTCCAAAGAACAACTCACCCAGACCCAGTCCGCTGCATTTACCCCCTCACCTAACACTACGGTCAATTTAGCATGGCCAATTCACCAAACCTGCACATTTTTTGTGATTGTGGAAGGAAACTCACGCAGACATGGGGAGAATATGCAAATTGCACACAGTTAGTTGCCTGATGCAGAAACTGAACCCGGGTCTCTGGCGTTGTGAGGCAGCAGTGCTCACTGCTGTGCCACCGTGATGACCATGAAAGAGATTAGAAAAGATTTACAAGGATCTTGCCAAAGTTGGAGGGTTTAAGCTATGGGGAGAGGTTAAATAGATTGTGCCTGTTCTCCCTTGAGAGCCTGAGGCTGG
>NW_025158305.1:0-1494 GCF_004010195.1 Chiloscyllium plagiosum
GGACACTACAATCACAACGCAGAATACGAACTAGTAAATAGTTACAGCACTCCAACAGAGCACTTTTGCAAACTGCAACCAGTACTGGAGCAGAGGAAATGTCAGGGAGAATGTACAATATCAGGCCTTAGCGACAGGCGTGTGGGAACTCAGAATGGGCTGAATCTTTAACTTTAACGTCCTCAGAGACAATGAAGATTCCATGAATGAGAGTATTGGAGAATGGGATTAATGAAATTTTGGAAACTCCTGGGACAGGGTAGGATATTATTGAAACGTATGTTTCAATAGCATTATAGTTTAACATCGGCTACTTTATCACTTTGCCCACACAAGGCACTACCAACTGCTGCAGGCAATCACACATAATCCGAGTTCCAGACCCGGAATCGTAGAAACGGTGTGAAGCAGCCCTCAGAATCAGCTTCTTGTTCCCAGTAAATACTGCAACCTGGAGAAGGTGGTGTTGTGGTTATAGAATAAATTAGTCATCCTTGGGGACTCAGACACGGAACTGGTAATGCTAAAGTTCGACGAATAAAACCTGGAATTAAAGGCTGACCTCAGGAACAGAGAACATGACTTTAATTTCCTGCAATCCTATTCATGCATTTCCTTTTGCAGGGGATGCTACCATCTTTACCCAATCCTGCCTACTTGTGACTCCAGGACCTGAACAACATAGCTGACCCTTAATCCGAGAATTCTGATCGTGTGGCGAAGCAGGCCATTTGGCCCTTCCAGTCGACACCATCCCTCCGAAGCACATCCTATCAGACCCACACTCCATACCTATTCCTTTCCCCCTTCATTTCTCATGGCTGGTCCCAGTAACCTGCACACCTTCAGACCATGGGAGGAATCTCACCCAAGCAAAGAGAGAATGTGCACACAGTCACACGAGACTGGGATGAAATCCATGTCTCTCATGCAGCAAGACAGCAGCGAATCAGGAAGAACAACAAATGCTGTCCTGATCATGACATCCACACCCTGTGGGTATATCAGGAAGAATAAAAACACATTCACAACATGGACAACGGGACTTGCGTCTGCGTGGACATGATTTGAACCAATCGTTCCCCCTTGGGTAGATACAAGGACACCGATATCACAGAGAAACCAGGGAAATGCGAGATTCAATTACCTGCTGAAGTGGAAACTCATTTACTCAGTCAAACTGGGGACAGACTGTTCAACAGTCCCGTGTGTGGGAAGGGCTCAGTGAGCAAACGAACCTCCCGAGTAACCAGCAAGATTACTGGTTACTCCGGAGATGAACTAAACTGTCAATGCTCCTGTTTATCACAACCACCTGCCATTTCCATAGACTCATAGTCATAGACTCACGCAGCATGGAAACAGGCCTTTCACTCCTAGCAGCTCATGCTGAACCTCATGCCAAACTAAAAGAGTCGCATGTGACGGCTCCTGTAACTGCTGAGGCTTAATAGTGCCCTTGTGATATTATTACTACATTGTTAATACGAATGT
>NW_025158306.1:0-1494 GCF_004010195.1 Chiloscyllium plagiosum
TCTACCATTTAGCAGGAGCCTCAGCTTTGGTAACTGCGACTTGACTATGAAACCAGAAGGGACAGAAAACCAATCAAGTGAGAGAAACTAAAAGCAATGGAGTTGTCAGAGGGAGATCACAGGAAGTGACACCTTTTCCTACAGCAAAGAACCTAAGACCAGGAGGCAGTGTTTCTCCCTTTCTTCCGACTCTACAGCGTGAAAAAGACCTTTCGGCCCATCTACAGTGCGGGTCATTGGACTTCCATCTATTCCAGTCCCAGTTCCCACAAACCTGCGTTTCTGATGTTACCAGGGCGAATCTAAATGGGATTCCCCCTGTGAGCTTAAATGACACAACAATGGGACTGAAGTTGGACATGGTCACATTATGTTGTATCACTGCCGAGGAACTCAACCTCATATTTACCCACAGAGGGAAACAAACAGAGGGCTCAGGATTAGTCCCGCTCTATATGCTTCACATCCGCCAGTCTCTCCGACCAGCTCACCGCAGCTGGGCAAAGAGGTCTGCAGCACAGAAAATGCCCTTCGGGCCATCAAGTCTGCACCAGTCGAAGACTGGCCCCTGACTGTTTTCATCTCGTTTTCCAACGGTTGGCTCGTAGCTTCAACAAAGTTGGGATGGAATTGTTCAACTCATAGTGTCTCAACTTTCTCTGGGGATTTCTGCGTGTTGTACCCTGAAAGGCAGAGGGTTGCGGATTGCCACCATTCCCATACTGTCTGAAATGTCTTTTTTTCCCTTCTCCTGTGTTTTGTATGTGAAAGATGAAGATAGGGTGTAATCTCCCTTTTTATTTGTTGATATTACTGAATCACAACGGTAGGATTCCAGGCTGTGAGGGTAAAGCCAAATGAATTTCAAACCCATTGCCTTAAACACGCATCGACCACTACAGAACCACACTGTCCCCTTCATTTTCCAGGTGTCTCTCATTGTGGAGCTGAGGAAGAGTGAATCATTATCGGGTTTGTTTGAATCCAATCACTTCACAGTTTGCAAAAGCGTTAGATTTTGATGCATGGTGGGTCTGGTTGTATCATCCTGATAGATGAAACGGACATTAATTTAAAACCAAGAACAGGAATTGCAAGATCTTACAGCAGATCTTACAGCATCTATGCAGAGAAAATCAGAGACAACATTTCAAAATTTCATCAGAACTCGGTAACCTCCCACAGGTACTGCCAAACCCGTTAGATTCGACAGCAGTTTCTGTTTTTGCTTCAGATTCCAAGAATCCACAGTTCGTTACATTACCCACGGAAGCAATGCAGAAACTTCTTTGTGGTTCGTCACACGAAAGGGTTCCGTTTGGAGAACATTTTCATGACCCCACTCGACACACGAAACTGTGCAGCATCTAAAACAGATGCAGCAGAATAACCATCGCTGTCGTCCTGGGGGCTCCTGAACCAGGAACCTTTCATTTAACAGCAGAATGCGCTGAAACTTCCAACCTAACACCTTGCACGATCCTCTAAAGCAGG
>NW_025158307.1:0-267 GCF_004010195.1 Chiloscyllium plagiosum
GTACAAAGCACAGTCAGAGAGACAGACATGACAGAGCACAATCAGAGGGACAGACAGGACAGAGCACAGTCAGAGAGGCAGACATTACAGAGCACTGTCAGAGAGACAGACAGTACAGAGCACAGTCAGAGAGACAGACATTGCAGAGCACAGACAGAGAGACAGACAGTGCAGAGCACTGTCAGAGAGTCAGACATTACAGAGCACAGCCAGAGAGACAGACATTACAGAGCACAGTCAGAGAGACAGACTGTGCAGAGCACTGTC
>NW_025158307.1:289-1494 GCF_004010195.1 Chiloscyllium plagiosum
CAGACATCGCAGAGCACAGTCAGAGAGACAGACAGTACAGAGCACAGTCAGAGTGACAGACATTACAGAGCACAGTCAGAGAGACGGACATTACAGAGCACAGACAGAGAGACAGACAGTGCAGAGCACTCTCAGAGAGACAGACATTACAGAGCACAGTCAGAGTGACAGACAGTACAGAGCACAGCCAGAGAGACACATAGTAGAGAGCACTGCCAGACAGATAGACATTACAGAGCACAGTCAGAGACAGACATTACAGAGCACAGTCAGAGACACAGACAGTACAAAGCACAGTCAAAGAGACAGACATTGCAGAGCACAGTCAGAGAGACAGATATTACAGAGCACAATCAGAGGGACAGACAGGACAGAGCACAGTCAGAGAGATAGACAGTACAGAGCACAGTCAAAGAGAGAGACATTACAGAGCACAGTCAGAGAGACACACAGTACAGAGCACAGTCAGAGACAGACATTACAGAGCACAGTCAGAGAGACACACAGTACAGAGCACAGTCAGAGTGACAGACATTACAGAGCACAGTCAGAGAGACAAACAGTATAGAACAAAGCCAGAGAGACAGACAGTACAGAGCACAGTCATAGAGTCACACAGTACAGAGCACAGCCAGTGAGACAGACAGTACAAAGCATAGTCAGAGAGACAGGCTTTACAGAGCTGATTCAGGGAGACAGACATTATAGAGCACAGTTGGAAAGACAGACATTACAAAGCACAGTCAGAGAGACAGATATTACAGAGCACAGCCAGAGAGACAGACATTACAGAGCACAGTCAGAGAGACAGACAGTACAGTGCACAGTCAGAGAGACAGACATTGCAGAGCACAGCTATGGAGACAGACATCGCAGAGCACAGTCAGAGAGGCAGACATTACAGAGCACTGTCAGAGAGACAGACATTACAGAGCACAGCCACAGAGACAGACATTACAGAGCACAGTCAGAAAGACAGACAGTGGAGAGCACAGCCACAGAGGCAGACAGTACAGAGCACAGTCAGAAAGACAGACAGTGGAGAGCACAGTCAGAGGCAGACATTACAGTGCACAGCAAGAGAGTCAGACATTACAGAGCACAGTCAGAGAGACAGATAGAACAGAGCACAGCCAGAGAGACAGACATTACAGAGCACAGCCAGAGAGACAGACAGGGCAGAGCACTGCCAGTGACAGACATTA
>NW_025158308.1:0-1494 GCF_004010195.1 Chiloscyllium plagiosum
GAGGCTAGTACAATTAAAACATGTTAAAGGCATGTAAATAGACACATGATATGATTAGGAAGCGTTTACAGGGATATGGGCCAAGTGCTGGCAAATGGGAATAGACTCGGTTCGATATCTGTTTGGCAAGGATGAGTTAGACCGAACGGTCTGTGTCGGTGCTATACATCTCTATGACTGTGGGATCATAACAGCTTATACAGCTCTGCTTCATCTCTGGGCTCCCTCATGCGACCACTTTGTCAATATCGAGCTTCCTCAGTATCGAACAATGGGTGTATTTCTGGTCTGTTTGGTATTTTACTATTATTTTTACAGACATTTTTGGAAGTTAATTTTTCACTGCCGCCCAGCCCCTGACCATCTGCTGCTTATCAATATTTTCTGGAAAATCTTTAACAGTCAAGAATTTCTTTTTCCAATGAGCAAGTGTATCTTCCTTCCATTTCTGACTATCTCATTCTGCACCATTTTCATTCCCTGTAATCCATTTTGCACTCCTTGAAACATCAACTGTGTTTCTCCTTCCACAGATACCAGTGATTAATGCCAAATCCCTGTTGCCTGGGGAGAGGGTGATGTTTGACTTTCTTGTACAGCTGCAGTTTGTGTGGTGAAGGTGCTCCGACAATGTGGTTGGGTAAGAGACATTACAGATTATTCATTCAGTAACAATAAAGATCTGAAGATAATGTCCAAATCAACAACAGTTTGTATTTTTATTATCATGCTTATAATTGCACAAGAAATATTATTGAGAATTTTAAACATAAGGCCAGAGATGGAGATATTAGGTCAGGTGACCAAAAGCATTGCCAAAAAGCAGGTTTTGAGGAATGTCTTAAAGGAGGAAAGCAGACCTGAGAGGTTTTAGCTGCGAATTTCAAACCTTGCTGCTTTGGCAACTGTAAAAGCAGCCACACCGGTGAAGTAATGAATTAACAGATCATTGGAATGAATTAACAGGTCATTGGGAGTCTCGAACAGAATGGGTTGTCGAGGTCTCAAAGGATGTGAGATGCAGCGAGCTCGGGATGATCACAATCAGGAATTAAATCAAGGGTGAGAGTTTTAAATTGAAGAATGTCGGCTGGATGCTGGCAGGTGAGACCAGATATCCCAACTCAATCTAGTCGGAATGGATGGGTTGGATTGAAGGGTCTGTTTCCATGCTGTCCATCTCTGTGGCTCTATGTTGTTGATGATGAATAGGAGCCTTTTGATGGATCAACAAGTTTAGTGCCTCGGGTTCCTCTCCTTCACGCTTTTAAATTGAAGAATGTCGGCTGGATGCTGGCAGGTGAGACCAGATATCCCAACTCAATCTAGTCGGAATGGACAGGTTGGATTGAAGGGTCTGTTTCCATGCTGTCCATCTCTGTGGCTCTATGTTGTTGATGATGAATAGGAGCCTTTTGATGGATCAACAAGTTTTGGTACGAGGGAGTACTTGGGCAGCAAAGATTTAGTTTTTCTTTAGATTACAGGGAGGTT
>NW_025158309.1:0-1494 GCF_004010195.1 Chiloscyllium plagiosum
ACTTAGCATTTCTAGTGTTCCGACAAGGGGTAAACCCTTCTGCTAATTTAAACCAGACACACATGAACGTTCACCGCTTGCCATAACGTGTTAAATTTCTAGTGGCAAAGTGCTATCCCACATATCACAATTTAAAGAAGAAAACAATAAGTACATTTTATTCTAAAAACGAGAACATTAGGCAACGAATTGTTACAACTCATTTCTATTAAAACCATTCTACCTCATATTCTACAGCACTAGTATGATAAATTCGCTCTTAAATTTATGGCAAATCAATTTTCAAAAACAGTTGTCTGCTTCGCGTGTTCGAAGTTCCTCTGTCGGTTCTTGTAGGTGTCTTTGATCTTCTGCTGCAAAACTTTCTGATGCCCATGTACCGTTCCAAGGTAGCATTCTGCTGCAGTCTGTTGCTGATTGGCTGCTGTTTGTTATTCTAAATGGACGACCTATTGATTTCTTTCAAAATTTTCGAGTCAAATCTTAGAATCATCTTCAAACCCCAAAAACTCTTTCCAAATTTTAGGAGCTATTTCTCTCACTTTTAATTTAACAAACCACAATTCGCTGAAAGTAAACAAGTTGTCTCAACTTGTTTTCATTTAGGTATCTAGGGCACTAACCTGCAAGGCTTTAAAACTATCTGGCTTTTCTAGTACACTAAATATACTCAAATCTGTCCAAATCTGTCCAGACTGTATCGTTCTCAGCCGACCAAATACATTAATCCGAGAACAATCTGTTCAATTCCTGGCGATCAACCCCAAAACATCGGACTGCCTCACTGGTTTGATGTCATCCAAAACATTAAAATTCAAGTTCTATTGGAGTTTGGTATCTGTGGCATAATTTATACACTTTGTCCACATTTGAATTTGTTATATACTATGACAATGCTGTTCTCTGTACTTGTTTCACAACCAAATATTACTTTTTAAGTCCACTAGCACACTCTTTGCCAGCCAGGTGTTTCAGCTCCCTTAAAAGGAGAGTACATGTCTAGAAGTTCATAACAACTCCCGACTTAAGATAAAACTGAACGATCATGATGAACGGTTGGGCCCTTTTTCTTTTGTATTTCTTAACCTTATGCTCACGACTTACTTATAACATTAATCTCAGTTCATTTTGATATATATACACATACACATGCACATATACATAAATCTATAAAAAGACATTGGATAGAAACCAATCTCATCTAACGTCTGTCAGTTAATCTGGGAAAGGACGTCTGCAATTACATTCTTATGCATTGCAACACTTAAAATTTGTAAATTAAATGTCTGTAACATAAGACACCAACGAAACATTTAAAGTGTTCTTCAAAGTGTACCAAGAATATTAGTGTACTGTTATCCATGAACAGAACCGTCTCTGACATATTGTTCGTAACATGCACATTAAGATGTTGTAAGGTCAGTACCAATCTCAATAGTTCCTTTTACTCCGTGGAGTATGTTCTCTGGTGGATGTTGTGTTTCTTTGAAAAGT
>NW_025158310.1:0-1494 GCF_004010195.1 Chiloscyllium plagiosum
TTTTGTTCTAACTTTGGGATGGATTCATAAATCTGTGTGTTGGTTCACGGGAACTCTGAAACCTGGGAAAACGAGTTTTGGATTTGCTATCACTCATCACTGTTGTGCTGACACTTACTCTCCCCTGGTTACTGTTTCTGGTGGTGGTGTACCTATGGTCTTAATTCATCTATTTCTAACTATTGAAGAGGACCAACAGCTCTGGGTAAGAGGCAGGAGAATGAAGTTGAGAAACGTCAGCTATGATCGAATGGCAGAGCAGACACAATGGGCTGAATGGCCTAATTCTGCTCCTATATCCAAAGATGTGCAGTTTAGGTGCATTGGCCGTGGTACATTGTTATGCAGTGGCCAGGGGTGTGTCGGCTAGATAAGTTAGCCAAGCTAAACGTGGAGTTATGGGAATGGAGTGAGTGGTTAGATCCAGGTGAGATGCCCTTCGGAGGGTTGGTCCTGAATTGATGGGCCAAATGGCCCCTTTCCATACTGTAGTGATGCTATGATTCTATGTCTTATTAATTACTAGATATATTAATTACTTTGAAGAAGAGATGGAATGTGTTGCAGTCATACTGGCTGATGGCACAAGCATCACTGCTCCTGCCTTTTCCCTGTAACCATTGATCCCCCGATCAATCAACAAACTGTCTATCTCAGTTTTAAATGCCCTCAATGGCTTGGCCTCTATAACCTTCTGCAGCAATGGGTTCCACAGATTCACCACCGCCTGGCTGAAGACATTTCTTGTCATCCCACGTCTAATGGTCATCTCCCCACTCGGAGGCTTTGCTCTGAGGTCCTCGTCTCCACCACTAGTAGGAACAGCCTCTCCATGTCCAGTCTATAGCCCTCTATGTTATCTGTAAATTTCAATGAGGTCATCCCCCCCCAGCGCCTTTTTAAACACCATCGAGTACAGCTCCAGAGATCTCAACTGCTCCTCTTCTGACAAGTTCTTCATTCCCAGGATCATTCTTGTAAACATTCTCTGGATCTCCCTTCCAATGCTCACACTTTCTTCCTTAGAAATGGGGTCCAAACTACTCACAATGTTTCACATGTGCTCAGGCCAGAACCTTACACAGCCCCAGCAGTACATCCCTGCTCTTGTATTTGAGCTCTGCAATGAATGTGAATATTTTATTTGCCTTCCTAACTGCCAATGAAACCTGCAAGTTAACCTGAAGAGAATCCTGAACTAGTAATCCCAAGGACTTCTGTTCTTCGGATTTCTGAAGCCTTTCACCATTTAGAATACAGAGCAGAGAGCATCCGAGGAGCAGGAAAATCGATGTTTCGGGCAAAAGCCCTTCATGAGGAATACTTTCCTGATTGTCCTCAGATGCTGCCTGACCTACTGTGCTTTTCCAGCACCACTCTGATCTAAACTCTGGTCTCCAGCATTTGCGGTGCTCACTTTTGCCTACCATATAGTCTATTCTTCCTGCAAAAGTACACAACTCACACTTTCCCATGTTGTATTCCATCTGCTAC
>NW_025158311.1:0-1494 GCF_004010195.1 Chiloscyllium plagiosum
CACTCCCTCACTCCTGGGTACCTCATATGCTGTAAGTAAACCACCCTGAACCCCTCGATTAGATTTCAGCCTCTCCCTGACCCCTGGGTATCTCATATGCTGCATGCAAAACCACCCTGAACCCCTCGGATAGATTCCAGTCTGCCCCTCACTCTTGGGCATCTCATATGCTGTATATAAACCACCCCGAACCACTCGATTAGATTTCACTCTCTCCCTCACTCTTGGGCATCTCATATGCTGTATATAAACCATCCCGAACCACTCGATTAGATTTCACTCTCAAACCACCCCGAACCCCTCGATTAGATTTCAGTCTCTCCCTCGCTCCTGGATATCTCATATGCTGTATATAAACCATCCCGAACCCCTCGTTTAGATTTCAGTCTCTCCCTCACTCCTGGGTATCTCATATGCTGTATGTAAACCATCCTGAACCCCTCGATTAGATTCCACTCTCTACCTCCCTCCAGGTTATCTCATATGCAGTATGTAAACCACCCTGAACCCCTCGATTAGATTCCAGTCTCTCTCTCGCTCCTGGTTATCTCATATGCTGTATGTAAACTACCCTGAATCCCTCGATTAGTTTTCAGTCTCTCCCTCACTCCTGGGTATCTGACATGCTATATGTAAACCACCCTGAACCCCTCGATTAGATTTCAGTCTCTCCCTCACTGCTGGGTATCTCATATGCTGCATGTAATCC
This sequence comes from Chiloscyllium plagiosum, assembly GCF_004010195.1. Classification (NCBI taxonomy): domain Eukaryota; kingdom Metazoa; phylum Chordata; class Chondrichthyes; order Orectolobiformes; family Hemiscylliidae; genus Chiloscyllium; species Chiloscyllium plagiosum. The sequence continues at coordinate 710 of NW_025158311.1, forward strand.
ACCCTGAACCCCTCGATTAGATTCCAGTCTCTCCCTCGCTCCTGGGTATCTCATATGCTGTATGTAAACCACCCTGAACCCCTCGATTAGATTTCAGTCTCTCCCTCACTGCTGGGTATCTCATATGCTGCATGTAATCCACCCTGAACCCCTCGATTAGATTTCAGTCTCTCCCTCGCTCCTGGTTATCTCAAATGCTGTATGTAAACCACCCCGAACCCGTCGATTAGATTCCAGTCTGTCCCTCACTCTTGGGCATCTCATACGCTGTATCTAAACCACCCCTAAACCCTTGATTAGATTCCAGTCTGTCCCTCACTCTTGGGTATCTCATATGCTGTATATAAACCACTCCGAACCCCTCTATTAGATTTCAGTCTCTCCCTCACTCTTGGGTATCTCATATGCGCTAAATAAACCACCCTGAACCCCTCGATTAGATTCCAGTCTGTCCCTCACTCTTGGGTATCTGATATGCTGTATGTAAGCCAACCCGAACCCCTCGATTGGATTTCAGTCCCTCCCTCACTCCTGGGTATCTAATATGCTGTATGTAAACCACCCTGAACCCCTCTATTAGATTCCAGTCTGTCCCTCACTCTTGGGTATCTCATATGCTGTATATTAACCACCCCGAACCCCTCGATTAGATTACAGTCTCTCCCTCACTCCTGGGTATATCATATGCTGTCTGTGAACCACCCTGAACCCCTCGATTAGATTTCAGTCTCTCCCTCACTCTTGGGTATCTCATGCTGTATATTAACCACCCCGAACCCCTCGGT
>NW_025158312.1:0-1494 GCF_004010195.1 Chiloscyllium plagiosum
AAATACATATTCACGGATAAATTTCAAAAGGTCGAGCAGCATCTGTGGAGCGAAAATAGAGTGGGTTTCCTCCGGGTGTTCCGGTTTCCTCCCACAGTCCAAAGATGTGCAGGTCAGGTGAATTGACCATGCTAAATTGCCCGTAGTGTTAGGTAAGGGGTAAATGTAGGAGTATGGTGTGGATTGTGCTTCGGCGGGTCGGTGTGGACTTGTTGGGCCGAAGGGCCTGTTTCCACACTGTAAGTAATCTAATCTAATCTTAATGTTTCAGGTCCGGTCACCCATCTTCAGCTCCACTTTCTCTCCACAGATGCTGAAAGATCGCTCTGGACTATTCCTCTCAAATATTCCAAGACAGATATCACACAAAAGATCATCCAACACTGGCCCTTGGCAAATACATAGGCCATGTTCAGCATGGGTTCGACATTGATAACATTACTGCTGTATTGTTCCTTTCAAACCCTCCCAGGACAGATACAGCACAGGGTTAGACATGAAGTAAAGCTCCTCCTATGCTAGCCCGTGTCAAATATACAGGAGAAAGTGAAGGATGCAGATGCTCAGGGAAATCACAGTTAACCCAATTTACAGCTCCAGGAAGATTAGAAATGGAAGGTAGGGAGATAGTTCTGCCAATATTAGTGTCTAAAAAGACATTGATTAACTTGTTAGGTAGGGATGCTTTACTACAGTTAGAGGTAAGATTGGAGGGCACACAGCAGGGTTTGGTCGTAGAAAAGGCCAATACACAATGAGTAATGCGAGAAGTTAAAGATGTTAATGTTTCTTGGATAGGGGATATAGCAAGTGATAGTCAAGACATTTGGGGATGTGGGAAGCAGAAGTGTTGACGATGTTGACTAAAGCAAGACCACCTTAGTCTGAGCTGCACTGTACAGTGATATTTGAGGAGTCTCAGGATGAGGTGTTAGAGAGGCAGTGACAGCAGGAAGTCACTGCTCCACAACATTTGAAAAGTGAAACAATAGTATTAGGGGAGCAGGGAGTGATCCTAAATAGAGAGAAATGTGTTCCTGGAAAAGTGGTACAGAGTACCAGGCGCCACACCACATGTAACCTTACTGGGAAATAAGGGATGTCAATCTGAAGACGTAGGATCTATGGCCAGGCATGTATAAACAGTCAGGGAATGGTATATGCTCATGACAGGGGTTTGGGAATCCAGGGATGGCAGCTATATTAAAATCCTCGCATGCTGCACCTGGACAGGGAATCCGAAGGAACACCCCATTGGAGCATGTGACAGGGAATCCAAAAGAAGTCAAGGTAACACCCCAGCGGAGTATGCCAGTGACAGTGGAGGAATGTGATCAATATGGTAATGAGCAATTGGATACATTACCAGCCACTTTGTGGTCACAGCATGATACAGATGTGGGGAGAGTGAGATCAGCTAGCCCAGTGGAAATAAGGTTGAACCCAAGAGCTATTCTGCCGAGGAGACCGCAGTATCCTTTAAAAACTGAGTGT
>NW_025158313.1:0-1494 GCF_004010195.1 Chiloscyllium plagiosum
AGCATTTCCTCACAACCATGTCCATATACTAACGAAAATCCCATAAGATTTGACTTTTTAAGCCAGGAATTTATCGAAATCTTTCGGAAAATTCAAATGCATCTAATGTTTTTCCATTATTTATCCACCAATCAGTTTCTCAATTATGATTCTATTTAACAAATATATGTTGACTTTGCCTATGCCCAATACTTTAAGTCCCAATAATTTATCCAAACTCGCTTATTTACTCATTTCAATCTGTTCCCCTTTTCTCGCCAGACTCAGATTTCCTAGAGGAACGGGTAAGATTTTATTTTTGAAATGTTTTCTTCTGTGAAATTAGAACTGAAGGATTTGCTTCATAGTTCTGTCATTTCCTTGTTCTCCACTTTCCATTCCCTGGTTTCCGAATCTAAGGAAACTGCACTTGTTATCCATAGCTTTTACCGTTGGCATACGTTTAGAAGCTATTACAGGTCAATCTTGCAAATATTGTTTCAATACTATTCAGAAGCCCAGCAACTCCTGTCTTAAGCTTCTCAATGGTTGACCTTCAACAACCTTGCAATCATAGAAGCATTGACTCTGTATTGCCAAAAGTACAGTATGATATACTTCAGTCCTCATTTCCTCCAACGAAGCGTGTAGGTGCGAATATTATGACACTCCAAGTGCTCGTCCAAGTACTTTCCTTTTTTTAAGCGTTGTGAGGTTTCCCATGACACCTACCCTCTCAGAAAATACATTTACAACACCAAAACCCTCTGGGTGATAAACCATCTTCAAATAATCTTTAAAACTCTAACCCTTACCTTTAATAAGATGTTCCCTTGTTTAAACTCTTTGCCGAATAAGAACAGTTCTATATTTTCAATCTGTAATCTTATATTTCTGAGTTATGACTCCTTCAGCTTCTCTGTTCTAGACCAAACAACCCGAGGGTAACCAGCCTCAGTTTATAATTGATATGCTCCATCACAGAGAACGTGCTTACGAATCCACTCCATAACCCCTCCAGTGCATTGCAATCCTATGCTTCCTGCAATGCGGCACTCAGAGCTGCACCCAGTGTTTCGTCTTTGCCTATGAATGTTTTGGGCCTTTAGTTACACAAGTCCCATGGTCACTTGGTATTCCTGTGAGACTTTCTGCATCTTACACCTTTAAGACAGACGCAAAGTAACTGTTTAGTTTCCACTAATTTCCTTGTACATTATCCTATCCGCAAATTCACTTTTCCACATTTGATCTTACTTTCATTTCTCCTTTCAAATATAAATAGAGGCTTTCAGCAGACTTTATCCTTTTTTCGGTTTGCATTCTTGTCTTTTGTTTTGACTAGCTTATCAGCTTCTTACTCTTCCTTTGTTGGGTCCTGAATCTATGGCTCACCAAAAAAAAATCTGTCGTGTTTCTGAAATACTTCCTTTGATCTAATTTAAACTTTATCTTCTTTTATTAACCATCGTTGATTGTTTTTTCTTTTTAACTGTTTGCATCTTTGAGGGATAC